>NW_026942493.1:0-26007 GCF_024139115.2 Armigeres subalbatus
GGCCACATGCAGAGTGGATATGCAAAACGAAAAACTATAAAACTTAAGTAAATGCCTGTCCCTACCTGTGTACAGGCGCAGCAATGCAA
Organism: Armigeres subalbatus; assembly: GCF_024139115.2. NCBI lineage: Eukaryota > Metazoa > Arthropoda > Insecta > Diptera > Culicidae > Armigeres > Armigeres subalbatus. The sequence goes on from NW_026942493.1 coordinate 90, forward strand.
TGCCATAGCAATACCTAGCTATAGTTACCAATTGCGTGGCCCTCCTTTCTTCGGATTGTTTGTTACCTGGGGAATTGTATACCGCATTTATTTATCACTTTAATCCGGTTGCATTATATCACATAGCAAGTACTTACGTTTAAGAAACACATGCATCACGTGTTCCAATTAAGCGAACAACCACGGCTGCGAGAACTTAGTCGAAGTCCTTGACAGAGGATATTCGTTGATCCATTTCCTCTGTGAGATGACTAGAATACGTGATTAATAGGTGTTTGACTTGTATAAGTAGAATGAAATCCTTGTTTGTGGGAGCCCGGAAAATAGAACAACTGTAGATTTGGATTTGGAATTACATATAAAATGCAGAATTCTTCAAGCTAGCGTTGTCCGCTTCAATGCGGATGGGTCATATATGACCCAAGACGAAAATCGGCTGTCAAAAATCAGTGTTAAGAGATAGAGCCTTGCTTTCTTCAGCAAAAATGTTCAAAATTAACTGTTCTATCCAGGAAAAATACTGCACAAACTATCCTTGAGTTATAATTTTGAGGTTCTGATGAATCAACATGATAATTCCTGATGATAAAATCCTGCGCCTGATCAGCGGTATAACGGGTATAACAGATCCTTTTCAATATCTTCTTCTTCTTATTGGCATTGCATCCCCACACTGGGATAGAGCCGCCTCGCAGCTTAGTGTTTATTAAGCACTTTTACAGTTATTAACTGCGAGATTTCTACGCCAGGTTACTATTTTTCCATTCGTATAACAGGCCTGGTAGCGATGAATGCCATTCAAAATAGTGACTTAGTGACTAACTCTGACTAAAAAAGTGACTTTCAGTTGCAGGAAAAGTGACCAAATAGTGACTTTTGTATGAAGTTTATAAACAGAGTGAGCTACAAGTTGCATTAGCATTGCTACGGTGTAATTCGTAGACTAAAAACTATGTAGTGATACTCATAGTTATCCTTAATCCTTATCTAGAATGCTATATTATAGGATACGCCTATTTTCACGGTTACCAGGAAAAGGAACTTAGCAAGAGGCCCGTGACTTAGTAACCACGGAGTTGGATATTGGGGAAGGTATTTGTTGGTTCAGCCAGAAGCTAGCAATGCACATTGGGCCACGTCGTAAAATTAGGAGGAAAAAATTATTTTCACCATAATGATAATATTTTAGGATCAAAGTGTCTTCAGCAAAGTCAAAGCTTATTATTTAAGCTTTATTTCGAAGTTTGTTGCAATAGGGTGGCCCCACTACATTTTGAGATAAAATTTTTAACTCCTATGTTCCTAATTTTAGCATTGTACGATGTTCTAGAAAGTTGTTCCTTATTTAATTTTGAGGCACTTTGCTGAAGAAACCATTTTTGTACGTCGTTTGTATCATTTGTTATGATAATTTTAAATAATTATGTTAGGGTGACCCTAAAAAATCAATATTTTGATTGTAACTTTTTAGTTTTAATTTTTATCGAATTGACGTCTTCTACAAAGTTTTAGAGCATACAAAAATGCATGTTTTGGTTACATAACCAAGTAAATTCATTGGTGGATTGCAGAGATATAACTGTTTTTCTTGAAAAAAATCCGTTGTTTTCAAATGCCTGTATTTTTGAATGGGGGAAAAAGGGGGATCCATTTTTCCCTGGGTTAGACAGAGGAAGGGCTAAGGAATGCTCTGCATATTTTGGTATTGGAGAATTTGAGGGAATTTGAGGTTTTTCCATCAATTAAAAAAACGGCTTTTTGTACGACGAAATCAAAATCATCAGTTCTAGAAGTGTTATAAAACCGAAAATTCCGCCCAATTCGTCAAAAACAAAATGTTTATATGTAGTAATCATAACTTTCTTGTATATTTCCAGCGCATCTTCACTTAATATACCGATTGGTAGAATAACATGTTCAATAATATCAACGCTTATCAACGTGACAACTTCACTGAACAGACCGTAATCGTAGGTTGTTTACATCACTCGTTCAATCGATTTTACTTTTAAATCGGTAGGGTGGTATGGAAAATTAGGTTTTTCGGGCGTATTTTTTTATTTAATTTTTATCTAGATATATATTAGGGTGGTTCAAAAATTCTATTTTTCTCCACACCGATCACTCAATTCTGTCCCATGTTCTGAGTGTCATCCGCGAATTTGAGCGAAATTGGATAACAACTGATTTAGCACGAGCCGTTTCAAGTTTGCATGGGAATTAGTATGGGTAAGTGGATTTTTCATCCTACTGATTATGGCGCTTCCCCATACAGCGCTGGCGAAAAAAGAACCCACATGGCCAAAATCGCATGTTGATTAATCGTTCCAATAATTAGTAATCGGTTTTAATCCAGCTTGCGAATCTTTGATGATCTCTATTGAACTTTTCGAAGCGCATGTTCTGCTTTCCCAGCGCTTAATTGAAAAGCGGGACAATCAGCATGATGAAAAGTTCACTTTTCCCATACTAATTCCCATGCAAATTTTAAACGGCTCGTGCAAAATCAATTCCCGGAGGACACTCAGAACATGGGACAGAATTGAGTGATCGGTGTGGAGAAAAATAGAATTTTTGAACCACCCTAATATATATCTAGATAAAAATAAAATAAAAAATACCCCCGAAAAACCTAATTTTCCATACATCCCTACCGATTTAAAAGTAAAATCGATTGAACGAGTGATGTAAACAACCTAGGATTACGGTCTGTTCAGTGAAGTTGTCACGTTGATAAGCGTTGATATTATTGAACATGTTATTCTACCAATCGGTATATTAAGTGAAGATGCGCTGAAATATACAAGAAAGTTATGATTACTCCATATAAACATTTTGTTTTTGACGAATTGGGCGGAATTTTCGGTTTTATAACACTTCTAGAACTGATGATTTTGATTTCGTCGTACAAAAAGCCGTTTTTTAATTGATGGAAAAACCTCAAATTCCCTCAAATTCTCCAATACCAAAATATGCAGAGCATTCCTTAGCCCTTCCTCTGTCTAACCCAGGGAAAAATGGATCCCCCTTTTCCCCCCATTCAAAAATACAGGCATTTCAAACAACGGATTTTTCAAGAAAACAGTTATATCTCTGCAATCCACCAATGAATTTACTTGGTTATGTAACCAAACATGCATTTTTGTATGCTCTAAAACTTTGTAGAAGATGTCACATTGATAAAAATTAAAACTAAAAAGTTACAATCAAAATATTGATTTTTTAGGGTCACCCTGACATTATTATTTGAAATTATCATAACAAATGATACAGACGACGTGCAACAATGGTTCCTTCAGCAAAAAGCCTCCAAATTATTGAGGAACAACTTTCTACAACATCGTACAATTCTAAAATTAGGAATATAGGAGCAAAATTTTTATCTCAAAATGTAGTGGGGCCACCCTATTGCAACAACTTCAAAATGAAGCTAAAATAATAAGCTTTGACTTTACTGAAGATACTTTGATCCTAAAATATTATCATTATAGAGAAAATATTTTTTTCCTCCTAATTTCACGACGTGGCCCACTGTGCAATGTAACCATGATAAATCATATTTCAAAACAAAATTTTCAAAACGACTTATCTGCTTTGTAAATAAAGATTCAATCGACGATTTGACGAATCTGATAACTCCCACGCAAACCAACACCATCAACAGGTAGCGGAAACCTTCACCTACATATTGGTGGCGTTGGTTTGCGGGAGAGCTATCAGATTCGTCAAATCATCGTTTGAATCTTTGTTTACAAAAGCAGATAAGTCGTTTGAAAAATTTTGTCTTGATTTAGTCACATTACAAAATGTATACGCCCGGCGTCACAGGTAGTGAGGTACAAGTTTAAAATTTAAGCAACGATTTGAAGCAAGTTCTACAACATTGTGGTAATAATGTTTTCTGTGAAACTGTAAAACAATGGTAAAGAATGATCTAATGGGGTCGTACGCATATTACATAAGCAATTTTTCGATCCCCCCACTGCCGTTGGACGCATAAATGTCACATGTTACATTTTAACATTTTTGAGGTTTTGATGTCTAACGTTATAATCTGATACGCATTTTTTAAATATTTTGTCAAAACATAGGTTTTATTCTAGAAAACTCGAAAAAAATCTGTCACATTCGAACAAATGGACGCATACTTGTCACACCTGGATAAATGGACGCATACTTGTCACACTAAAAAAGAAAAATAAAAAATCACATACAAAAGACACATAGCACTGCGTGATGTGTCCTGAGGTCCGTCCATAAAATATACCATGCTTTTAGGGTCATCTACAATCCACGTAAATAGTTAAGAAGGGTGGCTGGTAAGTATGCAAGGTCTTTCCCTACTTTCAGAATTTATATGGACGTTTGTTCATGAAAGAAAAGGGGAAGTATTACATTGTCCAGAACTTCTCCAAATATAATGTGAAGAAAAGAATGAAACTGTGACATAATTAAAATTTTCAAGGACCATAAAAATGTGATAAAAAGGATGATCAATGAAAAACGATTTTTCCTCTTCGGTAACAACAGGTTGAACCACTTTCAATAAAGAAGTTTTCTTTTCTTCTTCAATTCCTTGAGGAGCATTTTGCCAACGTACATTTGTATCAAATCAAAAGAGGATGAATCCTTTACAACCAACATTAATTCCTTCTTGGAAAACAACTAGCAGTATTTAAGGTCTTTACTGTTGATATTGTTTGCGTATCCAAGTTCATAACGACTTTTTTCCAAACACCACTTTTCGCATGGAATCCACGTACAGGCGTGGCTTGCAGTGGTTTATCGCATACTCCAAAACGGTGAGCATTGAAGAAGTTAGTTGCTTGCATATCAAGTACGTCAACATTGTTCTTTGCATTGCCAACCACAGACTTAAAATTTCATAACTGACGACACGTTCATGGCGCATTTTGGAATCAAACGCCGCATGGAAAAAGTCAGCCGCCTTTAACGTATGTCTCGATTCAATGTTCTCCAACAATATGCGCTCGACCTGAATTTCATTACTGTTTATGAGTAGGGTAATGTGCTGGAATAAATTCCAGTTCTTATTTTGCGAACAACAATTATCCGACCAAAAGATAATTGTCTTCAGGACAGCGTACTTCATATTGACTTAGAAGAAACAGCTAAGGATTTCGTTGGCTGTGCGACTTACTCGGACCAAATGAACGCAGACAATGGGAATGCTCGTATGTAGGGACAAACAGGCTCAAAGCTTTCATTAAAGACCAGCAGCCTTTACGAGAAAATAATGCTCTTGAAGCAATCCAGCCGTGGAAGCCGTATGACCTAGAAAATAAGTTCATAACTTACAAATATGTAATTGAGAACTTTTTCAAATCCACAAATCCACAGAAAAAAACTGCTTCACCTGGTAGCACTTTGTCAAAATCATCTCGATAAGACAATCGTGATTCCTTTGGACGTTGAAGATGTAGTGCATGTCCTTGTCCCTGGCAAGGAAACTACGCCACTGCTGCTAAAAACCGGATGTTCAACCTCTTGGACCGGTAATTGAACGTTTGCCGGCTCCGCAAACAGAAAACGATCACCTGTTTCTTTATTTAAATCGAACCCGAGGAAGTCCTCTTCCGATTCCGCGCCACTGGATTGTCTGTATTGGATATTCCATTCCCGGTTCCACTTCTACCGACAGCAAAAAATCACACCAAAGAAATACAATCGTCGCTCGCGAAATGTAGAAACAAATTAACAACAACTATCTCTCAGTTCACTTTGTGACAAATATGCGTACATTTTTCGCCTGACCAGTGAATTTCGCGGCATGAGTGTCACATTCGGGGTTTGATAGAAAAAACGTGGAAAAAATAGTTGTTTTTGGCAATGTTTCAGACCGGCCCAACGAATATGAATATTCTTTTATAGTTTATTGCGTTAAAGTCAATAAAAAAGCGAAATTTTGCGATAATAGGATGAATGCATTTTGAAACTTCAAATTCGTTTTTCTCATTTTTATCGTTTGTAACATGTGACATTTATGCGTCCGACGGCAGCCCACCCCCATGTAATTTTTTTTCATACAAATGATTTTAAAATACGATTTTTCCAGCAACAGGTAGATTTTTCCAAAAACAAGAGTTAAAAGTAGGTGAAGAAGTTGACAATGTACTACGCGTCTCCATGCATAACCTATACCAGAATGCTGATTTGACGAAGCGAATCTGCCAGCTAAAAGGTATTTTGCATCACAGGAAGGTATTTACGCTTATCTGTAGCAGGTTTCTATAATACTCAATCATGTACTCTGTACTGGAAGTCTGCAATTCGCATTTTAACAAATTCTATTCGTGAAGAGCAAGACCGCAGTTGACCTGAATCGAAAGTAACCTGACGATTTTCACAATAGATTTTCATACAAAATGGTCATGCTTGAGGATCAAAGTCTCGATTTCTAGCGATTGAGGAAATTTTTGGCATCCCAGCCTAAAATTACCTTATTTTTTAATTATGGATTGTTTTTTATGGATGTTTATTGAAAAGGCACGTTTGATAAAATATAGTTGCAAACTATAATATTAGAAATCATTATAAAGCCGCTCCAATTGTATGGAGCTTAATATAGAAGAGATGGCTTTACAGTTATTTTCAACTAAAACGTTCAGGAAACATGCATACAAAAAATAATCGTAATTTGGGATACCAAAAAAGTCCTCAATCTGATCACTCGAGATTGTGATCCCCAAACAATTCATTTTGTACAAAAATTTACTTTCGATTCGGTTGATAATAAAAGTAGGTAGAAATGATTTTTATTTTGAACTTTTTTTTCAATAGGTGGTGCGAACATAGTGAATTTAGTGACCATTTTCCTAAAAATAGTGACTTTAGTGACTTTTGGATGCAAATAGTGACTTTTTAGTGACTAGACTCAAAATAGTGACCAAGTCACTAAAAAGTGACTCGCTACCAGGCCTGGTAGGCCATGACGCTAACACGATGATACTTTTATGGCCAGTGAAGTCGAGACAATTATATCGTAGATGTTGAAAAGGTTTTGCGGGCCCTCCTTAGCCGTGCGGTAAGACACGCGGCTACAAAGCAAGACCATGCTGAAGGTGGCTGGGTTCGATTCCCGGTGCCAGTCTAGGCAATTTCCGGATTGAAAATTGTCTCGACTTCCCTGGACATAAAAGTATCATCGTGTTATTCTCATGATATACGAATGCAAAAATGGTAACCTGGCTTAAAAACCTCGCAGTAAATAACTGTGGAAGTGTTTAATGAACACTAAGCTGCGAGGCGGCTCTGTCCCAGTTTAGGGATGTAATGCCAATAAGAAGAAGAAGAAGGTGCAATGATGTTCCATGGTGCTTCACCATCTAACACACAAGCTTGGAAACCTATGAATCACTCTGTTGGCCTTGAAGACCTTCAATATCTGAACTCAAGAATGGTTTGGAGTATCGTAGGAATGTTGGGAATGTTGTGATTTGTTTATACTGGGGTAATGATGTCCCATGTGGTTGCTCCAACTAACACACAAGATTCATAGGGTAATCACTCTGTTGGCCTTGAAGACCTTCAATATCTGAACTCAAGAATGGTTTGGAGTATCGTAGATATTCTGGGAATGTTGTATTTTGTATATAATGGTGTAATAATGTTCAATGGGGCTTCAACAACTAACACACAAGTTCGGAATTCATAGGGATCTCTCGGTTGGTCTTGAAGACCTCCAATATCTGAACTCAAGAATGATTTGAGACCCAGGTTTTGGTGGTGTGCTGCTCAAAATGTTTTTCTGTGTGGATGAAATTGTTAGATCTTTATCTACGGAATACCGGCCATTGCCCATGGCACTAGACTAGAGTAAAAGATCCTCATGGGTCAAATAAAATTACGATGAGCAGTTAGTTGTTCCGCACATTGAAATCTGGGTCGGCTCGGCGTAACTTGCTCGTGCTAAAAGGTACAATCTTCATTTTAATTCTATGAAAGAGGTTGTATTTATCTTTTTGAAATTTGAATTACGTCCACTGGAAATGTATATCACTGATTGATCAATGCGCTGGACACAAGGCAAGACCATGCTGAAGGTAGTTACCTGATTTCCAATCCGGTTTTGGGTATTTCCGGGTTGAAAATTTACTCCTTCTCCGGGCTATTCTATTGCTCAAATTACTTCAGAATGGTCGATTCAGACTATTCTAGCGTGACAAGATCGTGTAATTCAAATTAGAGGTATCGACAATTCTCATTTCATTCAAAACACCTCACCACAAACAAGCACATCAAACAAGTGAACAAATTTATTTATTCGAGAGGAAATTCTAATTTATAAGAAATATGATAAAATAAAGGACTTTGAAAGCAAATTTTATGACGAAAAATGGGTTTTGCGATTTCATCATTAATTTATGTATTTTTTAACTCAAACAGAATGAAAGAATTGCATTTTCCCCATATTTTGTCGAATACTTCAAATGAACTTCAAATTAAATGCCCCAGCTTGTGGAACAGCCGTTTGAGTTGAAGTTTCAGGTAATGTCCTTTTCACCCAAAGACATTTAAATATTTATTTTTTATTACTAATCACCCTACCCTTTTGATCTTTGGGAGACCAGTAGCACATAATTTAAATTCAATATTTGTAACCGCCTAACATGATAGATATTAAACACATCGGCTTTGATTGTAAAGTATGCCAAAAGTAGCCACTAAATCATACAGTCTGTCAGACCGCCTAAAATTCCAATTTGCTACATAAACTGGATACATTCAAGCTCATCCCAATTTCTCATCTGACTTCCGCCGCAAACTTTCACCATCGTGTGAACCTTTCTCTGTGCGTTACCCAAGGAGAAGACGAAAAACCACCAGCTGCAAACCGCGTGCAATAGATAGGAAGCAATCAGTGCACTTCTGGTTGTTGCAGTTTACACACTCTTTCACTCTCGTTCGTCCGTTCGTGGCGTGCTGCTGGCTTTTGCCTCCACACGACCAACTGCGGCGCGGGGGCATGGAAATGTGAACGGCGGAAACGCGATGCGATCGGATTCAAACCGCAACTTTCGCGACCGAGGGACCCATTCCTATCACGCGCGCCATACGATCTGATTTTGCGCCATCAAGAAAACCAAATCCCCTTTCTTTCGTGGCGACTACCGTCGTATGGGTACTACGCTTTTTGTGTAGCTAAATGAAAGTATTTCACTGTGCGTGGGAAAAATGGATTGAATGTGAAGCAACACACTTTTGGTAACTGGGTCCTAATCCAGAATGCATACGAATTTGAATTATTACTATTTAATCATTGCTCATGAATATACATATCTCATTTGATTCCAACATTAGGTTGTAAGTTTAGGTATTCGTATTTCGACTGCAACAGTAGGAGGCCGTACACCAAGTGTTCGTTGGTCCTCCACGAGCATCGTCCAGGTTTCGTGTCCGCTATAAGGGGCGTTTTGTAGATAGTTCGTTACGGCGGCAAACTCTATTCGATCGGAGCGTCTTGCGGAGTCCAAAGTATGCGTCTCCGAATTTTTCTGCTATATTTTCGACAGTATTTGTTCTGTATCATTTTCGGCAGTCACCAGTTAGATTAAACACACGAATTCTTCCGATACAAACTCATGATGAGTAGCTCACATTGTCTTCTATTGAACCTGTTCCTATCATGTACTTCGTCTTCGTCGGCGAAACCAAATAACTGGACGGACTTAGTGAAAATCGTACCACTCGCGTCAATCGCTGCCCTTCGTATTACTCTCTCTAAAGCGATGTTGAATAGCAATCACGAAAGACCATCACTTTGCCGCAACCCTTTGCACGTTTCGAAGGAACTCGATAATGCCACTGAAACTCGAACTACGCACATCACACGATCTATCGTCGCAACGCAATGACCAACCTATCAGTTTATACGGAAATTCGTATTAATTCCTGCATTAGCTGCATAGCTGGTCCCGATTGATTGTATCATATGCGGCTTAGAAGTCGATGAATAGAAGAAGTGTGGGCACATTGTATTCGCGACGTTTCTGCAATACCTGACGTACGCTGAACACCTGGTTCGTGGTAGAGCGTTCTCTCATAAACCCCGACTGGTCCTGTCCAACGAACTCTCTTACATTCGGTGTTAGTCGGCGGCCAATCCAATCCAAATCGATTTCAGATACCAACCAAGTCCATTCTAAATCCAAATCCACTTGTGGGGACGCAACCAAACGAGCCTATCCTTCTGCACGGTTGATGAATCAGAAAAACTTTGATCTCACTTGAGTTTGCAACTTCCCATGCAATGCGCCTCACTCTAAATGGCAAATCGCTGCCTTAAGGAAAAGTTTGAAGCCGATAGGTTTGGCTACCAGCAGCATGCATTTCGCCCAGGATACAGAACCAGCACCTATTTTGCCAAACTGAATAATGTGCTCCAGAATGCATATCGCGAGGTAATTATGTTGACTTGGTCTCGCTAGATATTTAAAGTTAAGGTCTCGCTAGATATCGATAAAACTTTTAGCAAATGGCTTGCCTTTATAAAAAAAAAACAACTTTGTCGCCGGACGGACATTCCAGGTGCTGAATGACAGCATCGCTTCCAACGAATTCGCAAGAGACTGGCGTACCACAAAGTTCGATTCTGGCGGTGACCCTCTTTTTTATTGCCATGAAAGGTGTCTTCGGTGTGCTGCCGACCAACATGTTTCTGTTTGTCTACGACAGGCGACATTCTCCTTGTTGCTATCGGAAGGACACCAGAACGGAAAAGTATAAAGACGCAGGCTGCGGTAAGTGCTACCCATCGGTGGGCCACATCCGTAGGCTTCACCATGAACGATGGTAAGTGTGTACAGGGGCACATCTGTTGCGGCCGCCACCAATTCCAAGCAGCATACATATTGTACAGAAGTTTCTGTTACTATATCCAAATTCGGCTACATTAAGTTGCTGCAACAAAACCGGACTGAACTGTGCCACTATTCATTCATTTATTTAGTTTACATCAACAGATAACACTGAATCAACAATTTGACGTCACAATACACGGTTCGAAGTCGCATCTCTCCATCCTCGAATGCGCCCCACGCTCGCCAAGTCGTTTTTCACCTGGTCTGCCCACTTCGCTCGCTGCGCTCTACGCCGTCTCGTACCTGCCGGATCGGAAGCGAACACCATCTTTGCAGGGTTGCTGTCCGGCATTCTTGCAACATGCCCTGCCCATCGTACCCTTACGGTTTTAGCTACCTTCTGGATACTGGGTTCGCCGTAGAGCTGGGCGAGCTCGTGGTTCATTCTTCACCGCCACACGCGCGCCTTCTTGCACGCCACCAAAGATGGTCCTAACCACCCGTCTCTTGAATACTCCGAGTGCTTGCAAGTCCCCGTCTATCGTAACAGTGCTTCCCAGGCGGGCCCTGTCACGCTCGGTTCCGCCCATAAGCATATACGATGCATTCACCACCAGTTCAACTTTTGTTGCTTCACGTTTTAGGCGGGTGTATAGTTCTGCCACCTTTGCAAATGTTCGGCCGACAATGTCCATGTCATCCGCGAAACAAATAAATTGACTGGATTTGTTGAGAATCGTAGCCCGGCTGTTACACCAGGCTCTCCGCATGACACCTTCTAGCGCAATGTTGAACAACAGGCACGAAAGTTCACCACATTGTCTTAGTCCTCGGCGCGATTCAAATGAACTGGAGTTTTTTTCTCGTCCATAATTTTCCAAAGCTCTACGCGGTCTATACTGTCGTATGCTGCCTTGAAACAGAACAGATGGTGCCTTGGGACCTGGTATTCACGGCATTTTTGAAGGATTTGCCGTACAGTAAAGATCTGGTTCGCTGTCGAGCGGCCATCAACGAAGCCGGCTTGATAACTTCCCACGAACTCATTCACTAATGGTGACAGACGACGGAAAATGATCTGGGATATCACTTTGTAGGCGGCATTAAGGATGGTGATCGCTCGAAAGTTCTCACACTCCAGCCTGTCGCCTTTCTTGTAGATGGGGCATATAACCCCTTCTTTCCACTCCTCCGGTAGCTGTTTCCCAGATTCTGACTATCAATTTGTGCAGGCAAATAGTTAGCTTTTTCGGGCCCATCTTGATGAGCTCAGCTTCGATACCATCCTTACCAGCTGCTTTATTGGTCATTAGCTGTGTTTAGCTGTTTAGTTAAGGATGGCATCCTTAACTTCCCTCAAGGTGGGGGCTGGTTGGCTTCCATCGTCCGCTAAACTGACGTAGTCATCACCTCCGCTGCCTTGACTTTCACTGCCTGTACTCTCAGCGCCATTCAATTGTTCCTCGTAATGCTGTTTCTACCTTTTGATCACCACACGTTCGTCCGTCAAGATGCTTCCATCCTTATCCCTGCACATTTCGGCTCGCGGCACGAAGCCTTTGCGGGATGCGTTGAGCTTCTGATAGCATTTGCGTGTTTCTTGAGAACGACACAGCTGTTCTATCTCCACGCACTCCGCTTCTTCTAGGCGGCGTTTCTTTTCCTGAAAAAGGCGGGTCTGCTGTCTCCGTTTCCGTCTATACGGTCCACGTTCTGCCGGGTACCTTGCTGCAGCGCGACCGCCCGCGCTACGTCCTTCTCCTCCAGAATCTGTCTGCACTCTTCGTTGAACCAATCGTTCCGTCGACTTCGTCCCTCATCCCCCACGTTGTTCTCCACTGCGTCGTTAATGGCTGCTTTGACTGTATTCCAGCAGTCCTCAAGAGGGGCCCCATAGAGCTCACCCTCTTCCGGCAACGCTGCCTCGAGATGCTGCGCGTATGCAGTGCACATCAGGTTGCTTCCGTCGTTCTAAGTCGTACCGCGGCGGTCGTCGGTACCGAACATTATTGATGACGGATAGTTGTGGGCGCAGTTTAACCATCACCAGATAGTGGTCATAGTCGATGTTAGCGCCACGATATGTCCTGACGTCGATAATGTCGGAGAAATGTCGTCCATCAATCAGAACGTGGTCGATTTGTGATTCTGTCTGCAGTGGTGATCTCCAGGTGTACCGATACGGGAGGCTGTGTTGGAAGAAGGTGCTGCGAATGGCCATATTCTTGGAGGCGGCGAAATCAATTAGTCGTAGGCCGTTTTCGTTCGTCAGTCGGTTAGCTTTAAACTTCCCAATAGTTGGTCTAAACTCATCCTCTTGGCCAACCTGAGCGTTCAATTCTCCTATGATGATTTTGACGTCGTGGCTTGGGCAGCTGTCGTACTCACGTTCCAGCTGCGCGTAGAATGCGTCCTTATCATCATCAGTGCTTCCGGAGTGTGGGCTGTGGACGTTGATTATGCTGAAATTGAAGAATCGGCCTTTGCTCCTCAACCTGCACATTCTCTCATTGATCTGGCACCACCCGATCACACTCCTTTGCATATCGCCCATCACTATGAAAGCTGTTCCCAGCTCGTGTGTGTTGCCCCAGCTCTGGTAGATGGTATTATTATCTCTAAACGTTCGCACCATTGATCCCTTTCAACAAACCTCTTGCAGCGCTACGAGGCCGAATCCACGATCCTTGAGCACATCGGCGAGTATGCGTGTGCTCCCGATGAAGTTGAGAGATTTGCAGTTCCACGAATCGAGTTTCCAATCGCTAGTCCCTTTTCGTCGCAGTGGTCTTCGCCGATGGTTCCGGTCCATACTCTCTTGTTGATTGTTCGTTGCTTATATTTTTTTAATGGCTGGCTTGCAGATGGTAGATGGAAGACTGTGCGACTAGGGACTAGCAATTAAGACCATCAATAAAACTCGGCATTGAGGCCATGCCTAACCGGAAAATCACCCGAGCTCACCTTTATGCCGAATCTCCGGGCAGTAAAGGTGGCCAGTTAGACACGCATTAATTTGATGAAAACCCTCCCAAGCAACTCCGATCCAACACACCAATAGCAAAACAGATCCATTAGATTGAAGGTAGGGTAAGCCATAATTGATAACTGCCTCCTCTTTGAGTTACCCTGCTCCAATCATATAAGCCTTATCAGCATCCGATCACTTGTTTTCAACAGCTACGTCAGTTTAGCCTCAGGCCACTTAGCCTAGCCTCTTTCGCCACTGCTACATCATTTGACAAACTCTGACTTTATAAATGATCAAATCCATCATTGATTGTTTTCCATTGAAACTTTTACTTTAGCTTAGTCACTGCATAGAAAAACAAAATTCTGAAAAAGAATTTCTTTCGGAAATAAACGAACTGGTACGCTATTTATGGTTATAAACAAAATATATTAAGGTGATATATCATCGATTGCATTTAGTTTGTGAATTACAAAACTTCAATAATTTTGTTATATTTAAATAACCGTAATTCTCTACACTGTATCCTATTCTTACTTTTCCATTTTCTCGGTATCGTTTCGACACCGTTCTTCCCAATTTGATGCTATACGAATAATATTTACAACGCTAGTAGTGTTTGTTTAAAAAATGTCTATAGCATACCGTTTTCTTGCTTTTCACTCTTTGTTTTTCCTAAACTGTATTTAATTATCATTTCATATTTTACCTAATAGTTTTCAAACTTTCACTTCTGTTACAGTAATAGTTTTCTAGAATATAGAACTTTTTTTTGTTTTGTTAGCAATAATAACTTTACTGTCGAGTTAAAAATATCTACAACGAGATCTCGATACCGTTGACAGTTTGGTTACGTGCTGGTTTGTTTGATTTGGCTTAAACACGTAGTTTTAGCAATGCTTTTTAATTGCACTGAAAATTTCAAATGAGTTAAACTAACGGTTTGCCGAATAACTCTTAAAAAGTGAAAAATATCCAAAAATATAAGTAACAAAACATAAAACAATGAATAAGCACATGAGTTGGTTGTAAAACGGCTTCTTACGCCTCGGGCAGACAGGAAAGTCAAAAAGAAAAGGATAATATCTTCCTAGTAAGCAGGTAATTTGAGTGAATGGGTGAGAAAAAGAAATGCGTACTAAATGCACACTAGAATCACGTTTTCACGTGGCTATCTGCCACATAGTAAGGATGGCTTGAGCACTGCTCTTCAGCTGGGTAAAATCACAGGAATTGCTGAGACAGCGCAGCGTGGCCAGGTAGAGTTCCTGTAAGGCCTGCAACCGGTGCAGGATCCGGGCTGCTCTTGTGGGGCGCTTCGTGGCCAATCGGTAGAGACGCAGGTTGAGCGAAATACTGTCGCTTAGCTCGCGCTTCATCACCCCAAGGCAGTCGTCCCGTGGCGGCGATTTTGGCTAGTATGCATCAGTAAATTATTGATTCTGGCTACATAGATTATGATTCACAATAAAAAAAATTACCTTGAGATTGTTGCAGATTAGCGCAGTAGCGTGGAGCCTCTCAGGTGGGTTCAAATTGGAAAGGATGAACCCAAGCACGTTGGGGACCGTCATAGAGAGATTGCGGGAGAAAACGCGGCTTTCAGATTTCCTTATAATTGATAATAAGTTTATATCAACCATTGTTAACATCTCCAACCATTTAACTTACCTTTGATTAGGAAATATGATCAAAGATGGAAATACATCCATAGTGAATTCCCATGGGAGATCATTCTTGTCGCCGTCGATGCGAACAAACTCGAGTAACGGCTGATGTCGGAGCATTCTCGAGATGATAAGCAGATGCTGTGAGAGCACACTGCAGAAGGCACATTGAGCAGAGTAGAAGTGAACGACGACAGTCTGCAATGGATATCATGACAGGATTATATTATTTTCCCCGATTGAAAGTTTCATAAATAAACATTTTACAATAATAGATCCTCTAGCTTTAGGAGTAAACTTTAAAAAAAACGACAGGGACTGTAGCACGGTGTTGCTAACATCTAATAAATGCCTTCATACCTATAAGGTACAGCAACGGTTCGCTAACTGAGCGCTTTTGACCTGGACTGCTTTTTAACTGGGCGTTCGCTAACTGGGCCAAAACTCAGTTAAAAAGCAATTATCCGTAAAAAAACAAAAACAAACACTAGGCTGCGAGGGGGGTCTAAATGGTATATTGTTGTCGTTTCTTGTAAAACATTGATCATAACAATGCACCGTAAATCCCCTCGACAGCCCAGGTAAAAAGCGACGCTCGTTATATGGAGTGATGTTTTAGCCCAGTTAGCGGATGTTTGCTGTACGTGAAATATACTACCGTTACGTAGGCTCAGCAATAGTGGGTATTGAACAATAAATTATATGAATAATGTACCTTGTTGGAGTTAATCACCACGTGGTTAAAATTGTGTGAATTGATTTCTCTCACAAAGTGGTGCTTGTGATGCACCACCAAATGCTGCTCGGACATCACGGCATCCGTCGGTGTCCTCTGATTGAGCTTGCTCTCATTCCCAGTAGTGTCTTTATCTCGACCTTCTTGCTTTTGGTGTTGCTGTAGTTTAGCAGCCATTTCCGATCGTTTAACCTCGATCATCCGACGATGTTCCTTCCGAAACTCACTCATGTTGAAAGAATGGGTATTCTTGTAAGAAACATTATTTGATCGGAAAAACCGTGGATATGTTCGATTGTAGAAGTCATGCACCAGCTTTGCCAAATTTGGAAGATTGACTTCATTCTTCAAAAGATACGTGGATTCATCCTGAGATAAAAAAAAACTATACCTGTTATTTATATGAATATCAAAAATGAAAAGATTCTTACCTCAGGGTCTACAATAACAGCAATTGACTTATTAGGCATATGCAGGACGTCGACTCCTAATCGCTCAGCAAAAGCGTGGTACAACTCACTGTCCATGCTCAGGAACGTCAATGTTTTGTTAAACGTACAGGACATACCTTTTATCATATCTACATAACCGCTCCCAGGGCCACCTGTCTCAGGAAAAAACACTTCACCTCCATCGAATTCGCTCAATCGTAGGAACTCACACTGTCTTCTCATACTTAGTCTTTTCAGTAACTTAGGCCCTCGATAGTCCTGATCGGCATCAAGCATGGAAGTCACCGGCTTCCCTTCACGAACATCGTGTTTCAATGATCCGTACAATTGGCTTCGTCTTCGCTTAACGCAACTGGCTTCAATATTTCCACACTCATAAAATCTTTCATCACATTTGGCCTGATCTATATCGCAATAACCCATCCCGTCTTTCGGCGCATCTCCAAACTTCGACGAGTTCAACACATTCACAAACGATACGGCGATTGCTGATTTACTGGGAGCTCTACTGCATCCATCCTCTTCCGATTCCTCTTGTTCCTGCGCCGGATGGCGCTTTAACAGAAGTTCACACTCCTGTCTCAACTGACTATATATTTCCGCGCTAACACGTCTCTGCTCGGCTATATATTTTTTCGCCATCTCCTGCACCCAGATGTCACTTTTGCAGTTATAGTACTGCATGCCGAGTTGGCGTAGCATCATATAAGCATCTGAGGACAGCCCGTATAGCGAACGGGGCGTGAAAAAGAACAGCACTGGACCTTGATTGAAGTAAGGCGCAAGGGAAGCAGATTTGGTGGCCCCAGGAGGGGCGATCCACATCGAGACCACCTGAATTTGCTTGTTGATCCAGGTGGTCAGCTCCGGGAGAGTCCACGAATCGTTGCCGTGAAATTCCTACGAAAACAGTTTGAATAAAATCAAAGTAAGGTGGTGTCATGACGCCAACGTTGTTTACTCACTATCGTCTCGTTCCATAAATAAAGTCGAATAGCAGGTACTTCTTCAACCCCAAAAGTACTGGAAGACTCGCCCGTAACAACGCCGAAAGCCACCTCTTGGAAGGGATCTTTCTCTAGCCACTTGAGCGATGTTTGGTAAAACCGATTATATTGCTTTCGATTGCTGTTCACGTCAAGAAATGCGACAACTACCGCCTAGAAGTAACGAAATATTAAAAAAAAAATAAGAATTGGAGATGTGGCATTAACATTCTCGCACTTACATCCTTCCCCGTCATGAAACTCATCAGGTCCCCGGGTCCTACCATCCTCTGGATGGGATTGATCAACGATTGCACAAACCGAGAAAGGGCTGCATTGGTCCACACCTGATGAAACTGTACTGCCATCCCGTTCGGTTGATATGCCATCAGCACCGGCCAGGATTGCACCTTCGAGTACTGCAATCGGCACTCGCCACCTGGCTGCCAACAGTTGATGGCCGCGAAGTGAGCCTCCCGGAAGTAAAGCCTAGCCACGTGCTCGTACACCGACCGCGCATGTTGGCTTTCGGCACACCAAGGTGCATAGTAAAACACGAAGGAGAGCTCCGATTGAGATACACGGGTTTGGGTAGGCCCTAGCGCTCCCGACGGCCAGTCGTTTACGAGGGAGCCTTTCGAGAAGAATGGTGCTGGTGGTGGTGCTTTCGATATTCTAGGTGGACTGGAGAAAAAAAAGTTTTAAACAAAACATGCTCGTGTATAGTGCATAATATTTATTAAATACTAGTCGACGCGTCGGACGTTGTCCTGCATAGTAGACGAAAATGCGCGTTGTTAACTGCTCATGCGAAATTTCCATATGAATCTTAATTTTAGTTTTTCATGATTTACTCAACTTGCATAAGAAAACTCAATTTGCATAAGAAAAATAATAATTTTCGTAGGAAAATATTAGGAGGAATGACGGCTTTGGCAGGTTTTGTTCCATTATTGTCAGGGGGCATATCAAAGAATATTGTGGCCAAATTTCATAAAATTCGGTAGACAAAAACCCCCCTGACAATAATAAAACAAAACCTGCCAAAGCCGTCTTTTCCCCTATATAAACCCGTCGGAAACGGCACGGAAAACCCGTCGGAACTTCCGGATCGGAAGCGAACACCATCTTTGCAGGGTTGCTGTCGGGCATTCTTGCAACATGCCCTTCCCATCGTACCCTTCCGGCTTACTGGATACTGGGTTCGGCGTAGAGCTGGGTGAGCTCGTGGTTCATTCTTCGTCGCCACACACCGTCTTCTTGCACACCACCAAAGATGGTCGTAATCACCCATCTCTCGAATACATACGTTATATAATATGTTACGTGAAAAGTATGATGGAAAAAAGGCACATATGTTTTCACGTAGCATTGACGTGTAGATTATTTTGAGTGTAGTTCTTTATTTCTCGTCCTGTAAGGAATCCCACATTAGGTGACCCTGACGCGGACGACGTAATCGTATTCGTAGAAGGGGCTACAACCCATGATAAATTTCATTTAATAAGCCCCAATTGCGGGGGCTCCGGTTTTGATGATGCATTTACACTTGATTTACATGGCTGTGCGAAAAAAATATGGTCCACAACATAAAATGAGCGAGAAAAACGTGTTTTATCAAACCCCCTCAGGTGGGGCTGCCTATCCGAATCAGTTTTTTTACGTAAACTACGTCTAAGGGGAAGACTCGGATACAGGATGACTGTCAAATTGTTATTCGAACAACTTCACACGTTATGCAACGTACACACCAGTCAAGCAGTTGGACAAACATTGACTCCGCCCCAAGAAAACGCTTCGGTTGCTGCTTTGTTTGAACGTGTGTGAAGTTGTTCGAACAACCATTTGACAGTTGGCGCTCAGTTGGAAAAATTAAAACGGTTTGATTTTGGTTTGAGTTGTCGGGGTGGAGTCAAAGGTTCGCCGATCATGTTTGAGCATTTGTGGTGAAGTTGAACAAACCCCATATATTTTTGATGGTTGGTGCTCGAGTTGGTGCTTCGGTCGTTCGTGTGATATTGTTGGTCGAATAAATTGATTGTTCGTGCAAATGTTGGTAAAACTTGATGGATGTTTGAATAAACGAGGTGGAGTCAATGTTGGTCAAACTGCTTGACCGTGTGTACGTTCCATCAAACACGTTCAAACAAAGCAGCAACCGAAGCGTTGTCTTGGGGGTGGAGTCAATGTTGGTCAAACTGCTTGACCGTGTGTACATTCCATAATGTAGTGCATGGTGTATACAGAGTGATGCAGATAGGGGCATGTTTGTGCAGGCATGAGACGATCAATTGTTATCAATGCCAATGCCCTTGCTAGTAATGCAATCATCACAATGTAATTGCACAAACATGTTATTAAAAAACGACTTTGGAAAAATCTCGACCATTGTTTTTTTGCAAACTGAAAATTAATAAGGCCGTTATGGAACGTACACGGTCAA
This sequence comes from Armigeres subalbatus, assembly GCF_024139115.2. Classification (NCBI taxonomy): domain Eukaryota; kingdom Metazoa; phylum Arthropoda; class Insecta; order Diptera; family Culicidae; genus Armigeres; species Armigeres subalbatus. The sequence continues at coordinate 20,165 of NW_026942493.1, forward strand.
GCAGTTTTACCAACATTGACTCCACCTCTCGTTTATTCAAACATCCATCATGTTTCACCAACAGCGACACGAACAATCAATTTGTAGACCAACAATATCACACACGAACGACCGAAGCGCCAACTTGAGCACCAACCATCAAAAAATATATGGGGTTTGTGCAACTTCACTACAAAATGCTCAAACATGTTCGGCGAATCTTGGCTCCACCCCAACAACTCAAACCAAAAATCAAACCGTTTTAATTTTTTACAACCAGCCGCCAACTGTCAAATGGTTGTTCGAACAACTTCACACACGTTCAAACAAAGCAGCAACCGAAGCGTTTTCTTGGGGGCGGAGTCAATGTTCGTCAAACTGCTTGACTGGTGTGTACGTTGCTTTACACATATTTATTAAAAATTATGGTCAACGCAAGGTCAAGGTCTACTGGTCTCCGCAAAGTCAAGGGGGAGGGGGTAATCTTATTCTTCTACTGAATCGAGCGGCGTGAAAATTTGAATGCAGAGGTTTTTGGGCCGGGGAAGGTTCTTAAGATGGTTCGAGACCCCTCTCCTCTTTGAAACCTGGCTCCTATACAAATGAAACAGAAATTTCATCATCACTCGAGATCAAGCAAATGGAATCAAATCTGGCGTGTGGAGGTTTTGGAAGGAAAGATATGTTTCTGTGATGGTTTGCAACGCCCCCCCATTCTGGAAGGGAGGGCTCCCATACAAATGAACCAAAAATTGCTGCATAACTCGAGAACTAATCAGAGAATAAATCAATTTTAGACGAAGCAAAGTTCGTCGGGTTTGCTAGTAAAAAATAAATAATAAAATGGAAAAAAATAAAAAAAAAACTCGGATTTGTTTAAAAAGTTTTTGAAAGTTCTCAAAATTTACCGGAAAATTTTTTTGTTGCCCCCAAAATTTTTATTTTTGAGCAAAACAATCCGAGGGGGGGGGGGGAGAAATATTTGAAAAAAATATTTATATCGGCCTAATAATATTTTGCCCAATTAAATGCGCGCCTGAATCAGAAGGATTTAACTTTGATTCAGGAAGTGTGACTGCACTTAAGATATTTTTATAATACGTGGGTGCAATCATGCGGTACTTATTGTACACGACAAAGCTCGAAGAACGCATACGTTCTTGAAGGGGCTATATGAGTTACAATAGAGCTATCACCTTCTTGCTCCCTGATTCAAAAGTCTTGCAATGATGTTAATAAAATGGTTGCACGAATATTTTATCCATTTTATCCATAGTGACACTCAGTGTTGGTAGAATCATACTCAAATCTGAATCATCGAGGTTTCATGCACGAGCTAACTCGCCTGCGATTCTGTAGGGGGAGCATCGCATCGCTTCGCTCACTCACCACAAAATGATTTCTCGCGTCAAAACGCAATCGAGGCGTATGTTTTGTTTATATATTCAATTATTAGCCATTGTTTTAGAAGAAAACAGTTAATTCAATGCATTCAACAATGAAGAACACATAAATATCATGCAATGATGCAAATTGCGATTCGAATCATGAGCAAATCTCTGGGCCATGATTCTGGTGGGATTTGACTCACGCATGGTTTGAATCGCCGATGAGATTTGAGATTTTGAGATTTTACCAACACTGGTGACACTGCTAGACAGTTTTCATAGTAAATTTTTTAAACAATTGTCGTATCTAACAATTTTCATATCTTAAGATACGCTAGTTTTGTTCGATACCAGTAACAAAAGTAATCAAATGAATTTTCTAAAAATATTCATGCATGATGGCACTATAATCCTCAATGAACAAAACTGCCTTACGTAGTTTACGTTGGGCGGTTGTGTCTTGTACATAACCCTTCTGATTTTTATTTCATCTTTTCAGAAATCAAGAAGCCTTTTTTTCGATCTTTGAACTAGAATGAAGCATATTCCCCGATTCAAACCAGGCAATTTTTTGATGAACTATTGCCTTTCCATCTCTGAAGACAACATAAACTAACTAGCTGGTGTTGAAAAAAGGACATGGGAATTGAAACTTGGTGAGACAATTCCATTATATACCTGTTTGACAAATTATATTGAAACTATATGACTATATACCATAAAAAAACCATCAGGGCACCCGATTGAAGCGATTTGGATAGGAAGAGTGGAATTGCCAACTTTCTATTGTTAACATCTCGTGGATAAAGGGCGGGCTCTTCTCCCCATATATTGGGTCAATCTGGGAAACGAGGGCTAGATTATAATATTGTATGTACGAACTTTCTTCTGGAAGGAGATTCTCTATTTATCCCGTGGATTTGCATAAGTGTCTCTGCTTATGGAACCACCCCACCCATTTTTGGCCCTTCATACAGGAGTTTGATGAAATACAAACAATAGTATAATCATGATCAAATCGTTTATCAGATATGGCCAGTGCTATCGGCAGGTGCCTTGCTACAATAGATGGTAGTATCATCATCATCATTATCATACAGCAGGGCATTGATAGCAGAATGGTAATTAAATTCGACTGTACTACGCCTTTGCTCGCAAGGCTCACTGGAGACTGTACATTTTGAATGCACTCCTTAAAATGTTCGAAAAACTTCTTTTGGAAATAAAGAAGAATTTCTGGTGAAGATTCGGAAGAACTTGTCGAAGAAATTCTTTACACAGAAAAAACGAAAATTGGCGTAATTGAATGTTATGCACTTTACTACTGAAAAGTTGTGCATATTCTTGGGAATAAAGTTGAAAACTTTCTATGAAAGTGTTGTGCTTTGTTTGAATGTATTTCACGTCTGTTCTGAATATGAAATTAAAAGTTCTTCCTTTCAGCTTCAAAACTTTAGAACTGTCGAATCGATCGAAGAGATTCAACAAAAATCTTAGCTCAGATCAGATGTCAAAACAAAATAATAACATTCATCAGTGCTAACACAGTGCCAAAACATCGGGAACAATCGGGAAACGCAATTATAAGGTAAGTCGTCATTTATTTTGAACTGTTTAAAGATTATGTCTAGAAATGCCGTACAAGAGCAGCAGTGACTAATTTCTTTTTCGTCTCGGACAGACAATCTTGCTCCATTCTGTGATTGGGATAACGAAATCGAGCGCCAAACTATTCTGCACCGGACGCCTTACCTGCAGTATATTTTATCAACATATTTGCGGAGTAAATGATGGACAACTGGAACTAAACTCCTAAACATTCATTATTATTAAAGTTTAAATATAAAATAATGTAAAATAAAGGCAAACAATTTAAAGAATCCATAAAGTTTTTATTTTCTTTCTATCATGGTTTGACAATATTAAAAACTTGTACATGAAACTTACTATTTTTCAATTTAGAAGTATGTGTACTTTCATTTTTCGTAGTTTCGGTTTGACAGTTCTACAATCTATTTTTAAAAGTTTAAACTTTAAATTTCAGATATGGCAGCCCGTTTAGGAATCAAAAGTTAATAAACTTTTATTTTGATAATGCGCGACTCTTTAAGAAAAAGAACAAACGCAACTTTTTCTTTTAAACAAAGGTTTTTTAAATTGATTAGCGTTATTTTTTGTGTGTAGAATGTAAAAAAATATGAAAATATGAACATTTTTCCACCGAAAATTATATGTATTTCCACGGGACTGTTTTGAATTTTCAGACAGAATTCATAGAATTTTCAGGAATTTACACTGGAGATTTTTTTTTTCATTAATAATTTGTAGCAAAATTCTCAATCAAAATTTTTAAGAGAGAAATGTTCAAAAATCATTCTGAAGGTCAGCACTTCATCAGGATTGTGTGAAGTAATGTCTAAGTTTTTACAGCACATTTCTTTACTTGATTTTTCCTGAATATCCACAAGAAATTCTTTTGAAGTTTTTTTCTTAAGATTTTTCTTGGATTATTGTAAAACCTGAACTTTTTTTAAATTGTAGATGCAGTCCACTGATGCAAAAGTGTCAGCGGCATGATGCTAAAACCACAAGCGACGGATTTTTTTTTTTTATATTATCTTTCCATTTTTCCTTTCAATTTTTTTTGTGGAAATTGAGACTGAATCGTAACCTGTTTTTTCTTTTATTTTTTTTATGGAAATAGGATCCAAGACTAAAATGGTCAAATAACGCAGATATGCATCGGCGTTGTGAGCGACGCTGCGTTACCGGTTTTTCTCGATGCACACCTTTGTCTCCCCGTAACGCTGGGTAGACACCTTTGCGTGGTGTGTTACGGTGTAAGATTTACCACGGTCACATTGTCAGCTATAAGCAAATCCTGACCCAATGAATACCTTCCCCAATATCAAACTCCGTGGTACTTATGAGGGTGTCGCTGAGTCGGGGGCCTCTCGTTAAGTAAGTACTACATCAACACTTTCTTCCCCTCCCAAGTTACGGTGAAGATGGGCGTGGCCAGGAGTAGTAATCCTCATGCTTTTGTGATTTTTATACTAGATTGAAATCAAGGACCACACCAACCTTGATTTTTGATAGCAATCTAAGTAAGGATTTCAAAAGAAAAACATGAGTATCAGGTATCCAGTCTACGAAGTACACCATAACTATGCTATGCTATGCTTTCTCGATGCACACCTTTGTCTTTTTAACGCTGAGTTGAAAAGACGCTACGTGGGCATCAGGCCTAACATGCGCTTTGCGTTTAATGATTAAATCATGAAATTTTTATGATTTGTAATTTTTACATCGTTACTGTTATTTACCAAAAGTTTTTCGTGTAAAAAAAACCACGTGATTCGAGAGCAACAACCCCCCCCCCCCCCTATATATGCACACGGGGTTTCTGGACGACCCCTAACTACATACATAGGAATTCCGCAATGCCTCGTTCTACTACCGGCCCTTCCAGCATTCTTTTCGCAATGTTACTTTCACTATCAGTTCGCGGACGCGGGCTATCAGAATTTAAATTTGGATGACACCATTGGCCGCATAAAAAATCCATCGTCCGGATTGTGAAATTGCAAATCAAATTACAATTGGAACGAATGTCACTTGCGAGCAAAATTTTAAAGCAACCATCCGTGCACACTGCCTTCTCCGTTTCTGTGTTTGCAGTATTTCATCATCGAAAAAAAGATCATTAGAAAATCACTAATATTTCGGGACCCTTAGTACAGACGGCCGGTAATTAAATAAATGTATGCCACAAATAACACAGCTAGCATAGATGGAGGTACAGTTATCGGATAACAGAGAAGCATGGAATTCAACATCTCTGGGACAAGGAGTCAATCATCATCCCTCTACGCAGTTGATTCAAAAGTATAAGATTGCTAATATCGCTTTAAATCGCGTGACCAACATCTAGTTTGCCGCACCCTGGCAGTCAAAGTACCGGTACTTAAAGTATCAAACTAATGTGGTGGACAAAACAAAACATTGTCTATAGCATGACACACAATTAACGGTCATTTAAGATATTGATATTAAGATATTAAGATATTGAAGCCAGTATTGGGAAAACATGTTTAATGTTAACAGCGCCATTACTCATTAGCACTCTAGTACTTAGGCTTCTATTATTCTCTGCGCGGAATTACTTTACTAACCATAATTATATCTAATAAGGTGGTTCAAAAAGACGATTTTGTTCCACAACGCTCATCTGATTCTGTATCATGTTCTGAGTGATATCCAAAATATTGAGCTGATTTGGATAAAAACTGAATAAGCACAAACCGTTTCAAGTTTGCATGCAAATTAGTATGGGGATAATTTTTTTTTTTTTTTCATTATACATACTGATTAGGTATGGTGCTTCCTCATTAAGCGCAGGTTAAAAGAAAACCTACTTAGCTGAAAGGAATACTCAAGAGCCTTCATTCAGTGAAAACCGTATCTTAATTAATC
>NW_026942494.1:0-1656 GCF_024139115.2 Armigeres subalbatus
CTAGCGAAATTTTTGTAATTTTACGAAACGAAATCAAGAAATCAGATTTCAAGCCATGCTCACAAATTCCATGAAATTTCAAGTGGAATTTTCGTTTCGAAACCACCTCTAAAACGAAAAATTTTCGAAATACCGCATATGCTTAGTGTTGCAGAAATGCTGCGAATACAACGTGCCCACACATCATCTATTTATCGACTTCAAAGCCGCATATGATACAATCGATCGGGACCAGCTATGGCAGCTAATGCACGAACACGGATTTCCGGATAAACTGACACGGTTGATCAAAGCGACGATGGATCGGGTGATGTGCGTACTTCGAGTTTCTCGAGTCCCTTCGGAACGCGCAGAGGGTTACGGCAAAGTGATGGTCTTTCGTGTCTTTGTAAGGGTAATACGAAGAGCAGGGATTAATACGAGTGGTACAATTTTCAATAAGTCCGTCCAGCTATTTGTCTTCGCCGACGACATAGATATTATGGCACGTAACTTTGAGAAGATGGAGGAAGCCTACATCAGACTGAAAAGGGAAGCTAAGCGGATCGGACTAGTCATCAACACGTCGAAGACGAAGTACATGATACTCAATAATGGCGGTTTTCCTACCTATGGATTTGCCGACGACTATCTAACATTGATAGTGGGTTTGTGCATTACTACCTTATTCGATCTGATGCAAAATGCTCTTCAGGTAGTTGAAAGTTGGTGTCGCCAATATGGTCAATCCGAATAAAACATCTATTGTTCTTTTCACGGAAAAACGTAATCGTAATGGTATTCGTCCATTACATCTCTTTGGTTCTGAAATCAATGTAACTGATCAAGTAAAGTAGGGGGAAAGACGGCTTTGGCAGGTTTTGTTCTATTATTGGCAGGGGGGTTTTTGTCGACCAAATTTTATGAAGTTTGGCCACAATATTCTTTGATATACAAAGAATGTTTAGGCCAAATTTGAGCCAAGTCAGTCATGAAAAACCCCCCTGCCAATAATAGAACAAAACCTGCCAAAGCCGTCATTCCCTATGTGGGTCTAATTTTGATTCAAAGCTTTCCTGGACTCCTAACGTTGAGTTCAGAATCAAAAGGCGTGTATGGCTTTCGGCCAGTGCCGACGAACCTTTGGTAAAACTTGGGGTCTTAAACCCAAATATATCAAATGGATTTACACAACAGTTGTACGAGCAACTTTGGCCTATGGATGTCGTGTGTGATGGCAAAGGGGAAGTGAGGACAATTTAGTCTAAATTAGGCCATCTTCAAAGGATGTACCTAATGGCCATGACTGGTGCGTTCTCTTCAACTCCCACGGCTGCTCCACACTGATATTCTTCCCTCCCCCTTCATACGGGAGCTTGGCAGAAGGAAGGTCGTGTGATATGTGCCATCACAAATATTGCCCTCCGCTCGCTTTCAAATCGACTTCTATAAAAACATTCTTCATGCCTGCCGTATCCTAACGGAACTATCAATTCTATAATTTCGCCTCTAATGCTATCATGAACATGTACGTCCAAGTTTGGAAGATGATGTTAGCATTTCCGATTACAGATATCTTCCGAGCAATTACCGACGCGTTCGTCTAAATACATGGTTGACGGAAAATTGTCTGATTTTAATTTTGATTTTACGTAATTGAAGAAGTTCTTTGGACAT
>NW_026942495.1:0-15746 GCF_024139115.2 Armigeres subalbatus
GCACGAAGCGGTATCGATTTCGTTAAAACCGTTTGTGTAGACTCGCTTCCACTGGAGCAAAAGCAGTGTCACGAAGCGTGACATGACTGTTGTCCTTGGAACTAGTTTTTATTCGCGTCGTTACGCCCATTCTGTCGGTATGGTCATATATGTATCGAGCGGGACTCTGCGGCAGCGGATACGATTTGTGGGTGGCTGAATATGAAGTCCGCGTCATGCCTTTCCGTCTGCGGATTGTGGGGTAGTGGGCCTACCGTCGAAACTGTATGAAGCTACATGATTCACCATGGCTTTTCTGGAAGCCAAAGCCGCCAGCTTAAAAGGGTTGGAAAGGAGTAAGCAGCACGGAGGCACGGTGTTTGTCATCCATCAGTCGAAGCGTGTCCCCACCGCCGACGACGGTGAAACGGTGGTCAAGTGAACCGACATTCAAGCGACGATCATGCCGACGCGGAATTAATTCGGTGGAATGTCATCGTCACGAAATACAAACACATAAACCGAATACCCATTCCACGATGAGTTTCGGTTTGACCCCTTCCGATGTGGGTCGATGCATTAAAGCCGTACCGAAAGTGAAAGTTAGGGAAGTGTTGGCATTCTGCATGTGGGACAGACTATTTTGATTAGTAGTAAAATTCTTTATATTCTAACAATAAGTGTTTCAAATAAATTGTCTTTTTATCTATAATAAACTAGTAAACTCGCAAAACTTCATCTTGGGTAAAATTGGATATTTCTCAGTTTTTTTTTATTTGCGTTCACAGCGGTTAAGAAATCGAATCTCCAGAACGGGAGAGGACCCTCCACATGCCAAATTTGGTTCCATTTTTTTGGTTAACTCTTCAGTTGCTTAGAAATTTTGATTCACTTGTATGAAAGCCCTCACGCATACATATTTTCACGCCGATCGGCTCAGTAGTTTCCGAGTCTATAAGGTTCGGACAGACAGATAGAATTTCATTTTGGAGCTCGTGGTAGGCTCGACATCCACAGATGATGCACCTTTCATGACTAACATTATTATCAGCCGTTAGTAAGGATCCAAGGTAGACGAATTCATCGATCACCTCGAAGGTATCCCCGTCTATCGTAACACTGCTGCCAAACGGGCCTTGTCGCGCACGGCTCCGCTCACTAGTATGTCTTCGGCGCATTCACCATAAGTTCAGCTTTTGTTGTATCACATTTCAAGTGGGTGTACAGTTCTGCCACAGACAAACAGACGTAATACTTCAAATAAATCCATCGCTCATTCCTTTTTTGCGCGATTCCGACTGTAGAGGCGCTAGCACTCATACACTTTGGCATTTGACGCGTGAGAAATCAAATACCCGAAGCGACGCTTTATTGCACATCATAGCATGCGCTGCTTGAAGAGGCGGAATCAATAAACAATCTAATGTCATTTGCGTAATTCTTTGGTAGGATTTTGCTTCGCTATATCGCCGTTCTATATGCAGCTTTACGCTTCCGAAAACTTCTCCACAAATTGGGAACTAATGTGCATTTGAAGGTACTAGATTTACGAAATGTTGGCAAGGAAAACTAAAAATACACCGCATATAATACTTATGCGAACAAAGTTCCGGCAAAATCTCTTTCTTTGTGAGCCTATACCTTAACTACAGCAATAGAGTGGCTCAAAAATCACTTTTTCAAATTGTATGATGGGCCGCCCTCTTATTCGGTTCTATTTGATGCCCTGATGATCTGGACAAAATTTCAGCCAAATCGGTCAACGTTTGGGCGGTGCTAAATTCGTTGGAAGTTTATATGCAAAAACGTATGCAGAAACATCCAAAAACAGTGATTTGCAGTTGAACGGCACAATTTACGATCAAGAACCATGATACTCATTCAGTTCTTGTAGAATTAAATACAGAATGTTATACTGAAAACCGCGAGAAGATTAGAGTTTATTAGGCAAATATGTTAGCATTTTACTGGAGTGTTATAGGGGTGAATTTATTTCTTTTCAAAGGTAAAAGAAACGAAATTTGCTCAAACCCCAATTCAGAAAAATGCTTATAACTTAGCCGGGCAAACTCTAATCTCTTCGCGGTTTTCTGCATAACACTCTGTATTAAATTCTTTGAGATCAGAATGAGTATCATAGTTCTTCATCGTAAGTTGTACCGTCCAACTGGAATTCACTGTATTTGGATGTTTCTGCATACATTTTTGCATATAAACTTCCAACGAGTTTAGCACCGCCCAAACGTTGACCAATTTGGCTGAAATTTTGTCCAGAGCATCAGGGCATCAAATAAAACCGAATAAGAAGGCGGCCCATCAAAAAAATTGAAAAAAGTTTTTCCCATACTAATTTGAGCCACCCTATAGCAGCATGCTGTGACAAAGTGGGTTATTAAATTACATTGGATCTGCCCCAAGTTCGCTGGGTGTCGCTATCGCTCTATTATCACCATAATCGCTAATGAACTTTAAACGACGGATTATTTTTTTTTTCTTGAAGCGTTGAAATTTTCTCTCAGCCTGCTGTCATGAAATAAACATCAACAACGAATCACCATAGTAATTGATGATTTCGAGCGTAGCTTTGATTTAAGGTCACTCCTGATGGAATCCAATTTTCAAAGTACTCGCGTTTTCAAGGGCACACCTTTCGATACGGAAGCAACGCACAACTGTCATTTTTATTTTTTCAGCTTTGCTGCGTCGCAGCATGCGTGAAAAAATAAAAATGACAGTTGTGCGTTGCTTCCGTATCGAATGGTGTGGCCTTGAAAACGCGAGTACTTTGAAAATTGGATTCCGTCAGGAGTGACCTTAAGAAAAGTGATCGAGGCGCAGCTTCTAGAAGCGGAATGTCAAAGGCAAATGCATCATGGCTGCCATTTAGAGTGGATTGTGCAACATATGGCGCTAGTGTGCATATCATTTGTGAAACAAATAAATTCATTGGATTTGTAGAAAATCGTCCCCCGGGTGGTACACCCGGCTCTCCGCATGACACCTTCTAGCGCAATGTTGAACAACAGGCACGAAAGTCCATCACATTTTCGTAGTCTCCGACGAGATTCTAACGAACTGAAGTGTTCGCCAGGAATTTTTACACAGTTCTGCACACTATCCATCCTTGCTTTTATCAGTCTCGTAAGCTTTCCGAGAAAAGGGGGGGAGGGTTTGAGGTTAGCATTTTGGGGCCGCTTCCCGCAATGAAATTTGGTTATGTAATTTCCATTCCCAATATATTTTTGTTTCAGATTTCCATCTATATAAGCAGAAGAAAAGCATTTCAGCATAACAAATTACAAATACTTCTAGTTTTCAAAAGTCAATTTTAATGAATTTTGGAAATTATAAAATTTAAAACTTATTACGGACCGTAGCTTTATGTGGCACCACCCTACAATGCAAGTTTCAAAAGAACATTGTTGCTTCAAAACAAAACCAGAAAACAAAATGGAAAAAGTGGTGTTTGGATGTAATTCTGATCGGTGCGTACATAAGGAGTGGATACTTTGAAATTAGTCGGGTTATCTTCAGCGAGATCACTGTTTCAACTATTTGTCATAGCAGCTGAAACGGTGAGTTGCATCCCGAGCAGCACACATGTTGTACATAGATCACAGTAACTATTTATGAAAATATGGAAACTGAACTGAAATTGGTCAATGGAAACTTTCAGTGCAGATTCTTTTTTCTAGTTCTCTCTTCGTGCTTGGACTTGTTTGATTGCCCACATTGCAATGACAAAGAATTATTTTAGGATTTCCATAAAAAATTCTCCAAAGGAATTCGCGGAAGATATTCCAGGAATCATGTCTAGATTTCCATCAGGAGAACTGTCAGAATTTCCCTCATGAATTCCTTCGCGACTGAAATTCGTTTGTAAAATTTCATGGAATTCCTTAAAGAATTTATACGGATATTCCTAATAGATTTTTTGAAGACATTTTATTAGGGTTTCCTTTGGAAATTCTTTAAGACCTTTCTACAGAAAATCTATTAAAATCTTCCTACGTAAATTTCTTTCGAAATTTCGAAAAAAAAATCATTTTTTCCTGAAAATCCTGGGAAGGAAGGAATTTCAAAGTCATTTTTGAATAAATTCCGGGAGGTATTTCCAAAAGAATTCCTAAAGAAATTTTCAGAGCAAGTCCTAAATTAATCTCCAAAGGATTCTTTGCTGAAGTTTTGAAAGAAACCTGGAGGAATGGAATTTCCGAAGGAATCCTGAAGGACTTCCTACAAAAAAAATCAAAGATTTTTACCCAACTCCTGAGAAGATTTACCTAAATCCTAAAGGAAAGCATATCAACTATGGACATTATTTTTTTGTTTTCTTTTTTCTCGTGATTGTGATGCAAACTTTTTTTTTAAATAATTTGTAAAATAAAAGCGAATAGCAGAAAGTATTCTTTATTTTTCCGTTATAGGAGCATTGGGCGCTTAGTCAACGACCTAGGCGACGAATAAAGGATCACTATTGGAAGCTTGGAACATTGAACTGCAAGTCGCTAGGCTTCACTGGTTGCGACATGATAATCTACGATTAATTACATCCCCGCAACTTCGATGTCGTAGCGCTGCAGGAAATCTGCTGGACAGAACAGAAAGTGTGGAAAAGCGGGAATCGAGCGGCTACCTTCTACCAAAGCTTTTTCACCCCTAACGAGCTGGGAACCGGCTTCATAGTGCTGGGAAAGATGCGCCAACGAGTGATTGGCTGGCAGCCAATCAACGCAAGGATGTGCAAGCTAAGGATAAAAGGCCGATTCTTCAACTATAGCATCATTAACGTGCACAGCCAACACGAAGGGATACCCGACGACTAGAAACAAGCGTTCTATGCACAGGTGGAGCAGACATACGATGGGTGCCCACTGCGGGACGCCAAAATCGTCATCGGTGACATGAACGCTCAGGTAGGAAGGGAGGAAATGTATAGACCGGTCATCGGACCAGATACTCTGCATACCGTATCGAACGACAACGGCCAACGATGCATAAACTTTGCAGCCTCCCGTGGAATGGTAGTCCGAAGCACTTTCTTCCCCGCAAAAATATCCACAAGGCCAAATGGAAATCATCTTATCAAGTAACGGAAAACCAAATCGACTACGTTCTAATCAACGGTAAATTCTTCTCCGACATCACGAACGTACGCACTTTCCGCAGTGCGAATATTGAATCCGACCACTACCTCGTTGCAGTATGCCTGCGCTCAAAACTCTTGACGGTGTACAACACGCGTCGGTATCGTCCGCCGCGGCTAAACATTGGGCGGCTACTAGACGGTAGACTAGCCCAAGACTACGCGCAGCAGCTGGAAGCGGCACTCCCAACGGAAGTGCAGCTAGGCGCAGCATCTCTTGAAGATGGCTGGAGAGATATTCGTTCCGCCATTGGAAGCCGCCACCGCAACGGCTGCACTAGGCATGATGACTACGGATCAGAGAAACGATTGGTATGATGGCGAATGTGAGCAGTTGGTGGAGGAGCATGTCAATGTCCTTCAAATAAACTACACAGATTTTTCTTTTTTTCTTTTAAAATATAGTTTCTTCCAATACTCCGCACTTCCACTATCAACAACATCTCTTTTAAAATTGTAACTCTTCTGTCACTCGTTTCATACCGACTCTCCGTTCTCGGTTTTCCATTTCTTCCCTCTCTTTCTCTTTCAAACAATCCTGATTCTCATTTTTTGACATTGCGCTCATCGTAGATAGGGCTGGAATTATTGATACACTGTTATAATGTAATAATATATTTCAAATTAAAACAATTATTAAAATTTATTCTATTTCATCTCAAATAATTCTTTTAATAACATCAATAATACTAATAAAATCAAATTCACATAACATTCACATAATAAACTTGTGTATTTTGCTGATTTTCACAAGTGGGGACAACAACCATTGTTGTACTCTGCTCCATTTTGTGTGTGCTACAAGACAATCCAAGAGATGAGCCTGCAAAAATAATTCTTTAATAAAAAGTACAATGTTTTATAATACTTACCACAAATACGCTTGATCAACATTAATGAGCGAAAATTTCGTACTCGCTGGATAGTGATAGGAAAACCAAAAAAATAAAACAAAAAACTAAAACAACTGAATAGATTCGTATCAAAACATGATCTATAACGTAGTTCACTTTCAACTACCAAAAGATCCCAAAATTGAATATCACGTAAAGTGAATACACAATTGAGCCTGTAAAGGATTTCAAACTACTGACATGTCTATCCTCTCCCATTTTCAAGAGCTTATATCTAATATGATAGTAATCGTACAGTGCTGAATTTTAAGTCGATTGTTCAGTATAAGTAAGCAAATGATCTGCCATTGTTTAATCTGCCACCACTATGCGCATTATGGATCTCTCAATTCGTGCTCTTGAAAAATCACAAGAGAAAGCTACAATAATGCAATCGTGGATAGAGCCTACCATGCTCTATAATCAAATGCAAAAATTGTTCACAACCAAGAAAACGTCAAGCCCACAATATTCTCAATTTATCTCAGTTTACATTATCTAATACTATACACATGGCAGCAACTGATATTGTTCATGCAGTCATGGGTAGAGCTTACCAGGCTCTTAAACAGCAATCTTGCATCAAAACCAGAAAAGTTCCAACAATATTCTCAATTAAACTCTGCTTACACTTTCTAACAAAATACACATGGCAACAACTGATCTTGTTCATGCAGTCTTCCATGTGATCCATCCAGGTCAAACGTCCTCTCAGAGACGCACCAAACCACTAGGAAATTGGATTTCTTCATAGTTTTCACTCTAATCTGACAATATTCACACAGCTTACATTTTCTAACACTATACACATGAAAACAACTGATCTTGTTCATGCAGTCATGGGTAGAGCTTTCCAGGCTCTAGGAAATCAATCTTGCATCGAAACCAGGAAAGTTCCACCAATATTCTCAATCCAACTCAGCTTACACTTTCTAACGCTATATACATGGCTACAACTGATCCTGTTCATGCAGTCTTCCATGTGATCCACTCGGATCAAACGTCCTCTCTAAGACGCACCAACCCACTCAGAGCTTGGACTATCTCACCTGTGATCCACCCGGATCAAACGTCCTTTCAGAGATGCAACAACCCACTCGGAGATTGGATTTCTTTATTGTTTTGAATCTAATCTAACGATATTCTCTATCATCGAAGTTCACACTTTCTAACACTATATACATGGCTACAATTGATCCTGTCCATGCAGTCATGGGTAGAGCTTTGCAGGCTCTAGAAAATCAATCTTGCATCAAATCATAAATATTCTCAAACACTTTTTGAACACCTTTCTTTATTTTGCCAACTCTCTATCTCTCACAGGTTCCGAAATATCCACACAATTGTTATTTAATGTACACTAGCGCAATCATGCGAAAGAATTGTAAACCTGATTGATTTCCAACATAATGGTTCTAACCTTCTGAACAACTTTATAGAAAATGCCAACTTTTTATCTCTTACAGGTTCTGAGATTTCCAACACAAATGTTTATTTCATATGAGCTAGGGCTGCCAAGCTAAAGAGTTCCGAACTTTATTGATTTTTAATATTATGATTTTACCCTTATGAACAACTTCATAGAAGATGCCAACGTTCTATTTCTCACAGGTTCTGAAATATTCAACACAAATGTTAATTTCATATATATACAAAAGAATTCAGAACTTTATTAATTGTCAACATAATGCTGATAATGTATTAAAACATGATCTATAACGTAGTTCACTTTCAACTACCAAAAGGTCCCAAAATTAAATATCACGTAAGGTGAATACACAATTGAGCCTGTGAAGGATTTCAAACTACTGACAGAGAAGAATGCAGTGTGGGCGAGATTACTGCAACACCGCACGAGGGCGAACGAGGCACGATATAAACGGGCGCGGAACAGACAAAACTCGATTTTTCGAAGGGAAAAGGGCCAGCAAGAAGATCGAGACCGTGAAGAGACGGAGGAACTGTACCGCGCTAATAACGCACGAAAGTTCTATGAGAACTTGAACCGTTCACGTAAGGGCCACGTGCCACAGCCCGATATGTGTAAGGACATAAACGGGAACCTTCTTACAAACGAGCGTGAGGTGATCCAAAGGTGACGGCAGCACTACGAAGAGCACCTGAATGGCGATATGGCAGACAACGGTGGCGGTATGGTAATGAACCTAGGAGCACGCGCGCAGCACATGCGACTTCCGGCTCCGAATCACCAGGAAATGCAGGAGGAGATCGGCCGACTGAAAAACAATAAAGCCCCGGGAGTTGACCAACTACCAGGGGAGCTGTTTAAACACGGCGGCCGCAGGAGTGGATGGAAGGTGTCGGCGATAGGCTGGATTGTAGCAACTACCGCGCAATCACATTGCTGAACGCCGCCTACAAGATACTCTCCCAAATTTTATGCCGCCGACTAACACCAATTGCAAGAGAGTTCGTGGGGCAGTACCAGGCGGGAGCTAGTGAACGCTCTACCACCAGACCAGGTGTTCGCCGTACGTCAGGTATTGCAGAAATGCCGCGAATACAACGTGCCCAGTGGCAATCTGTACCCGACCAGTTAGTCATAACAAAATTTTATCATAATTATATCAATATGTATTACAAATAACAAAACTTGTAATAATTTTGTTGAACGCACGTGCATTTCTTATGGCAGTTCAACAATAGGCAAAAAAAATTAGCCGTTCAACATTTGGCGGTTTCCCCTATAAATTCCCAGTCAAAGTTGGAGGAAAGAAAATTTCATGATCGTCATAACATGATTATAACATAATGTGTTAGGTTTTTTTTCGATAAAAGAATTGCCTACATTTTTGGTAGATAGGAATTGGAAAAAAACGAAGGTACCACCTTCAGTATAACTTGATCCTACATGCAAAGTTGAAGCAGCAGGACAAAGTTAATTGCCTACACTATGGATAATCATAATCTTTTCAATAACATAAATTGTTATAGTATAAGATATACCCGACCAGTAGATAGTAACAGATTTATATCAGACCTTGTTATTCCGTTACAGCAGTTTTGTATAACAGCGGTTGTTATAAAACATGTACCATTAGTAGTTAAAATAACAAAAATCTCTTCTAGTTTTAACAAAATTATTACTGAATATGTTATTAATTTAACAAAAATATAACTCGTTGTGTTACATAAAAAGTGGTGAAAATAGCTTGTACTATAGCAAATTATGTTCCTGAAAAGATTATGATTATCCATAATGTAGGCAATTAAGTTTGTCCAGCTGGTTCAACTTTGGATGTAGATTCAAGTTATACTGTAGGTGGTACCTCACTTTTGACGTAAACTACGTCTAAGGGGAAGACTCGGATACAGGGTGACAAATAAAAATTTCCAAATTCGAGACCGTCACGAAATCATGTAAGATTTTGAACGTTAATAGCGCATTCATCTTTCGATGGATTTTTGAGATTTATATATCAATCGACTCGGAAACTCTCCACGAATTTTCCAGTAATATTGAAACATTTGATTATCAACGTTAAAGTAGGGTATTGGACCATTTTGGCAGCACCTCTTTTTCCCGTTCGCAACGTGAGTCTCATTCGGCCGTCGTTCAGTGTAGTTGGTTTTTGGGCTATTCTTTTTGTGCGGTGCTTCGCACCAGTTTGCCACAAAAAGTAGGGCCACAGCAGTGACTGCAGTCGGCGATATACATACAAGCGCATGTTTGTGCAAGGATAGGATGATCGATTGTTAGCAACGGCAATGCAATGTCATAATGCGATAGGAATCGCAATGCAAATGAAGAAACATTTTCGATTCAAAGATAACTTAGGAAAATGGTGAGCCATTTTATGATAAACTGCAAATTGTTAATTATATTTTTATTATTAAATATGCGCCAAAATCAAAAGAATTCAATTTTAATTCAGGAAGTTTGAATGCACTTCAGATACTCTGTGGGTACAATCATGCGGGGCTTATTGTAGTAAACGGCTATAGCTTCGGAACGCATACTTTACTGAAACGGGCTATAGGTTACAATAGAACTATTATATTCTAGCTCCCGGATCTAAGATTCTTGCAATTATATTAATAATATGGTTGCACGAGTATGTTATCCATAATGCCACTGCCAGATAATGGGAGTTAGATTGTAATAAAATAGCACAAATACCCTATCCAGTATTTTGCGTTCGATAATGGCGGCCTAGTGAGTGCCTTTTTGACATTCAAAGGGTAGAAAATATTTACATTTTTTTTATCAATGTAGGCCATGATTCAATGAAAAACATTGGCACTCATGCGATATCTACAAACAACCCAGTGTCAAAAATTTTCCGTTTTGTTATTCAAAGATTTGTGTTTTTCTCATGTATTTTCGACAAAATTTATCGACAAAATAATAATCATTTGATTTTTTTTCTGGGAATGTGAAAGCCACAAGAAATCGATGAATCTACATTAATATGATCAGTATTTTTAGGACAGGAAATCTTGGTGAGGCCTAATACTTTTGATGATACCCTGGTAGTATGATTGGATTCACTAACATCGACTTATTGAAATCCTCTAAAATCAACTTCCTCTGTACTAGTCAGTTTTTTCTCCGGCATTAGTGCAAGTAGTAGCTGTTTTAGGATTGCGCTTACTGCTTTGCATGCCCGCCGCCGTCCAAAATGCCGCCTTATCTAGAAGACCTCTTATACTGTTTGAGACTTACAGACCTTTAGGCTTCTTAGAATTGCGGGCCGGAGGGAATTGGCTAGTGCAAAGGGAGTTGGTTTGGTTAGTAGTGAATTCAGTCTTACACTATCTGGTACTATCTAGGTATCTTAAGACATTCATCATTTTCATTATTGATTCATCGATATCTTGTAGCTTTCACATTCGAGGGTTTTAATTATCTATTTGGTGAAAATTTATGCCTGAGTTGTCGTATTTGTAGAATAGGAGAAGATTCCTATAGATAGATGTATAGTCTATGTTAATATAATGTACAGGGACATTACAACATCTAGTATTGATGATCATCGTATATTGTCAAATCGAGTTCATAAAAAGTTTGGCAAAAATTATCTAAGCCAAGTATTTGATGCACACATTAGCGTATTCCCGTCAGATAGGAAAACCTATGGTATAGCAATATTCTATGAATTGAATATACAACACAAATCTTGCTGTGCACTCAAAAAATCACGATAAAGCTGATCAAAATTAAATACAGTGAAACATCTAATTTTTTTTAAACAAAATGCAATGCAAAAGTGCACTGGGCTATAAGCGAAATAATACATTTTCCATCATCGTCAGATTTCCTTAATTGCATAGTTTTCACCCTGCAGGATCTTTAATTAACCCGTCCGTAAATGACATGCCTAAAATATAATACAAATAGTTACATTTTTAATATGCAAATAAAACCTGAGATGATAAAACTATTTCTATAGATACCGCTACCACCGAAGAAGGTTGACATTTGTTTATTGACTTTTAAAATTTTTCGTTCAATCAATGCATACTTGATGAGTTCCAATGTTTTCTACCTCTTGAATGTCAAATTGAGGGGAACTCACGACGCCATTAACGAGCGCAAAATACTGGATTCTCGTCCGCAGCGTTTACTATACTCTGGCGCATCTCAACCGAATGGCTTGGTTTTTGGTACCGTTCTGACTCAAATCCCGAATATGACTCATATTCCGAACACTGGCGTTTTAGCGCCCTAAAACTAAAACTGTCATTGGTTTTCCGCACTGAGGATCAATATAACAAACGAATTCTAACTCCTGTGGAGAAAATTACACGAATAAAGTTAAAATGGGCATTTAAAAGCTAAAGTTCGGAATATGAGTCATGTTCGGATTTGAGTCAAAACGGTACATGGCTAGTATTTGTTGATTTCTAGTTGGCGCAACCGGGTTTTATCGACTCGCGCTTCTTTGTCGGACTCAACAATACGACTATCCCTTCTCTGCCAACTATTCCTCGTCACTCCAAATAACAGAAGGCGCAGATTCTGCCAAAGGTCCAAGGCTCGTATTCTTCCACCAGTGATGACTCGATGCTCTGACTACCATTGGACAGAGGCACCTGTTTGTCCGTAGCCAGAGCATAGATTCTTTGCAAGGTCCAGGGCCGATGCGTATCGTCTCGCATCTGTCGTAAAATCGCTAAATCGTGGTACACGCATTCACTAGTATTCACCCCCAGCAACAAACATATAGCACATCGATCACAGTAACTTATATATGCCCGAGTTCTCTCACAATATGGTTACTGCAACAAGATTGGCTCAACGTGTGCTGCTTGGGATATCATAACCATGTAACGCTAGTGAGTTATTTTTATTTCAGAATAGCATTATTTAATAATCATACTCCAATATTTCCACCCATATATATTACTACAAATAAACTAGAATAGTGGTCGAAAATTTGGAATGAAACTGAATCCCTACTAATTTTACTCTAAGTCGAATGCAACAGTTGGAATTGCGAAAAGCATTATTACCACTTGTGGTTTTAAAGTTAAAATTTTAAGTTATCGTACCGTCGTCGGGGAGACAACGGGTCAAATGGGGGTGAGAATGGGTCACTGTTTCAACTACATATAATGCTTGTAGAATGGATTTAATGTATCTGAGAACAATAAAACTGAATTATAAGTGACCTTTTTAAACGATTTTGTTATCCGAGCTCCAGACTGTCGGTGAGGGCTCGGACGTCACCCCGGACTACAGTATCCAACACTTTTTTATATTTTAAGTTATTGTAATTTTGTTCTAAACCAGTGACATAAGTAATCAAATGAATTATCTTAAAATATGACTACATTCCTCAATGCATCAAACTGTTCTACGTAGTTTACGTTGGGCGGTCGTGTCTTGTACATAACCCTTCAGATTTTTTTTTTTCCAATTCCTATCTACCAAAAATGTAGGCAATTTTTTTTCGGTAGAAATAAACATAACACATTATGTTATAATCATGTTATGACGATCAAAAAAAAATATTTCCTCCATCTTTGGCAGAGAATTTATAACAAAATTATTACAAGTTTTGTTATTTGTAACACATATTGATATAATTGTGATAAAATTTTGTTATGACTAACTAGTCGGGTATTTTCACCACTTTTTATGTAACACAACGAGTTATATTTTTGTTCGAATCATAAAATATTTAGTAATACTTTTGTTAAAACTAGAAGAGATTTTGTTACAATTTTTGTTATTTTAACTTCTAATGGTACATGTTTTAAAACAACCGCTGTTATGAAAAACGGCTGTAACAAAATAACAAGTTCTGATATAAATCTGTTACTATCTACTGATCAGGTACGTGCCCAAATGCCCATACATCATCTATTTTATCGTCTACAAAGCCGAATGATACAATCGATCGGGACCAGCTATGGCGGCTAATGCACGAAAACGGATTTCCGAATAAACTGATACGGTTGATCAAGGCGACGATGGATCGGGTGATGTGCGTAGTTAGCGTTTCAGGGGAATTCTCGAGTCCCTTCGAAACGCGCAGAGGCTTACGGCAAGGTGATGGTCTTTCGTGTCTGCTATTCAACATCGCTTTGGAGGGAGTAGTACGAAGGGCAAGGATTGACACGAGTGGTACTATTTTCACGAAATCCGTCCAGTTATTTGGTTTCGCCGACGACATTGCTATCATGGCACGTAACTTTGAGAGGATGGAGGAAGCCTACATCAGACTGAAAAGCGAAGCTAAACGGATTGGACTAGTCATCAACACGTCGGAGACGAAGTACATAATAAGAAGAGGCTCAAGAGAGGCCAATGTAAGCCACCCACCACGAGCTTCTATCGGTGGTTGACAAATTCGTGTACTTGGGCTCACTGGTGACCGCCGATAATGATACCAGCAGAGAAATTCGGAGACGCATAGTGGCTGGAAATCGTACGTACTTTGGACTCCGCAATACGCTCCGATCGAATAGAGTTCGTCGCCGTACCAAACTGACTATCTACAAAACGCATATTAGACCGGTAGTTCTCTACGGGCACGAGACCTGGACGATGCTCGTGGAGGACCAACGCGCACTTGGAGTTTTCGAAAGGAAAGTGCTGCGTACCATCTATGGTGGAGTGCAGATGGCGGACGGTACGTGGAGGAGGCGAATGAACCACGAGTTGCATCAGCTGCTGGGAGAACTATCCATCGTTCACACCGCGAAAATCGGACGACTGCGGTGGGCCGGGCACATAGCCAGAATGTCGGACAGTAACCCGGTGAAACTGGATCTCGACAACGATCCGACGGGCACAAGAAGGCGAGGTGCGCAGCGGGCAAGGTGGATCGATCAGGTGGAAGATGACTTGCGGACCCTCCGTAGACTGCGTGATTGGCGACGTGTAGCCATGGACCGAGCCGAATGGAGAAAACTCTTATAGACCGCACAGGCCACTTCGGCCTTAGTCTGAATAAATAAATAAATAAATGGACCATTCGAGTCTTCTCTCTCTCGCCGGCTCAGCTTAACATTTTTCTTTTTCCTAGAATTTTCTTTTAAATAATGTTAATGGTAACATCCAAATATAAGTGTCAATAAAGCATTAAGGCCCCAAACGTAATTCAGCATGATGGCGACAGAAACGGCAAGATTTGACAAAAAATATATGAGCTAGCAGTTAAAATTTACTGTTTCCTTCGGAACAGCGAGAAAATACAAGCGAGAAATACGAATCTTTTCAATTAGTATTGTTCGGGGTTCAGCCAAAACGCACCAAGCGCCAACGAAAAATTACCGATTTTTCTGCTCAAACTTTCGTTTAACAGATTTCATTGATCGTAAATCGTATCGGATATCCCTCAACCCCATAACTGAGGATATCCTACTGCAAATGTACGTTTAAATTGATATGAAACTATTTCCGTTGTCCATTTACGTACAAAATATCACAAGTCAGTCGATTCGCCATCGCACCAAATGTGTCATGTACAAGACGCTGATAAGACCGGTTGACCTCTACGGACAAGAAACATGGACAATGCTCGAGGAGGACTTGCAAGCACTCGGAGTATTCGAGAGACGGGTGCTTAGGACCATCTTTAGCGGTGTGCAAGAAGACGGTGGGTAGCGGCGAAGATTGAACCACGAGCTCGCCCAGCTCTACGGCGAACTCAGTATTCAGAAGGTAGCTAAAGCCGTAAGGGTACGATGGGCAGGACAAGTTGCAAGAATGCCGGACAGCAATACTGCAAAGATTGTGTTCGCTTCCGATCCGGCAGGTACGAGACGGCGTGGAGCACAGCGAGCAAGGTGGGCAGACCAGGGGCAAAACGACTTGGCGAGCGTGGGGTCCATTCGAGGATGGAGAGATGCGGCCTCGAACCGTGTATTGTGGCGTCAAATTGTTGATTCAGTGTTATCTGTTCAGATGTAAAATAAATAAATTAAAAATGAATAATTCCTTCTTCACACGAGTTCTCCTCTGTAGGGGTAATATTTTTGGGCCAAAATCTATGCGAAAAGCACTTTCGGAGGATCCGTTAGCTTGTAACGCAAACCAGACAGGCGTCCCGCGTTTCGCAGGACGCTTGCTGGTCACATTGGTTAAAACTGGAATTGGATAAAACAAATAGGTATTCGAGAAATATAGAACTGTGACAGAAAGTTTGAAACCTTTGAAACCCGTCTTCCCGCGAGCACAGCCTACTCTGTCCTCTCTTTACAAAAGCAAAAATAGTTGAAGCCAAGTTAAGGATATTATTGAAATCATAGATAAA
>NW_026942496.1:0-13997 GCF_024139115.2 Armigeres subalbatus
TGTATTCTATCACCGTTACTGTTCCTCATCGTAATCGAAGAAATTCTGGTAGATGCGATTGATTGTGAACCAAACCGCGGGCTGTTATGGCAGCCTATAACCATGGAGCACCTAAATGACTTCGAATTGGCTGATGATGTTGCACTCCTCGCGCAACGGCGCTCTGATATGCAGAGTAAGCTCAACGACCTTGCCGAGCGCTCCTCTTCGGCAGGTTTAGTCATCAACGTCAACAAAACAAAATTGTTGGATGTAAACACGGTGACTCCTTCCAGTTTCACAGTAGCCGGGCAACCAGTGGAGAATGTTGAAAGCTTCCAATATCTTGGTAGCCAAATGGCGTCAGACAGCGGTACCAAGATCGACATAGGCGCACGGATAAAGAAAGCAAGGGCTGCCTTTGCGAGTTTAAGAAATATCTGGAAAAACAGGCAGATAAGTGAACGCACCAAAATACGAATTTTCAACTCTAACGTGAAATCTGTGCTGTTATACGCTAGCGAAACATGTTGTGTATCAGTGGAGAACACTCAACGGCTGCAGGTGTTCATTAACAGATGCCTGTGGTATATAGTTCGGGCCTGGTGGCCTCACAACTGGATCTCAAACAACGAGCTCCATCGTCGTTGTCACAAGAGGCCGATAGCAACAGAAATTCGGGATCGGAAGTGGGGCTGGGTCGGCCACACTCTACGTAGGGGCGGAAATGAAATCTGTAAACAAGCATTAGACTGGAACCCAGCGGGACATCGCAGCAGAGGCTCCAATTGATATCTTCGTGGTGCCAATCGAAAAAAAACTAACAGTGGGTAATGTCTGTGACATAACCGGAAGTGGACGTAGGACTTGACTTGACCATGCATGTAAAAATACATATTTTGCTCAGCATTATTACACGTTTCGTTACCAATCTAGAGAAAAAATATCAAAATGGAAAACTACCAATCGATTTTTCATCTAATGTTGATTTTTTTTTGTCATTGATGAAAGTATGTATAAAGATAATTCTTTGATTTCTAGAGACGGCAATATCATCATCCCTGTCCGGGCTGACAATAGTCATTCTCGTCGTATGAAGAAAGCGAAAAAAATATAGTCTTCGTCATAACATTGACCGACGCGACACCTATTCGGTTTCTTCATGCCGCATGCCTACCACGAAGATAGTCGTGCAGCCAAAAATAAAAATACGATTTCCGTCGTCACTACTTCACATAATCGATTGCACGTCATTATATATGGAGTAGTTAAAAACATAATGACGTCTAGAATAAATAAATAGTACGAACTTTGGTAACATAAATGTTTCGATAGCATTTATAACATCTTCATACGTTACTTCAAATTCATTTTCACAAAGAAATAATAAAAATCTTCGCAGGGCAGCTGCCGCTTGAAGAATAATGGTATGAAGTCTTCGTTCTTCGCTGTCGTCATGACGATTTGGTTGCACGACGAAAGCTAACGTTGTGCGCGTCATTGACGATGCGTCGAGTAGCAATGAAGACAATAAATCTCGTCGCTACTGCGGTTTTTCTTGCTGCGACGATGACTATTGTCAGGCGTGTCCCTGTCGCTGGATGTTGGTTCTCTACCGACCGCTCAAGATAAAATTTGAGCAGGAACTAAACTCGCGTGAGCCATGATTTTATCATTATATCAAAACTCTAGCCGAAGCTCCGCCCCTTTGATGAATAAGACCATTGAACATCGTTTGCTCACTGCTAGTCGTGGGTAATTAAAGTGACAAAACATTTCAAAATTATTATTTTCTAAATAATAACTAATGAATAAAAGAATTCACTATCAAAATAATTATATATGGGACATTCGAAGTATTTTCAATGCCATAATTGCCAAAAAAGATGAACTATAGCATAGGAAATCCGCCGAAGCTCCGCCTTTTCGATGAATAATACCATTGTAAATCAGCTGATGGCTACACCTTTACATTGATCAATAAAGCTAATGATTTCTTCATTATAGCATTGCAACTTAAGCCGATGTTCCACCTCTTTGATGAATACATCGCAAAACATTTGTTGGTTCTACCTTTACGTTGACCAACTAAGCAAGAATCCTCATATATTTGGCAACAGACAGCACATTCACACCATCTTGGGTTACCAAAGATGACTAACGCCTAAAAATGATTGCCAGGGGTGCGATAATTGCAAATATTACACTAATTTTACAATTTTTGAAAATTTTAATTACATTTTTCAACATTTCATTTTTAAACTAAGATTCCAAAATGGGATCATGTGATGATTTCTAGCACATTATTTCGACATGTTATGCTGCACATTGAATTATACGTTTAAGCACCCCTCGCAATGTCTCTTCACTACATTGCTTGTCTTTTGTGATACCGCGACGCTTCTGCGAGGTCACTCCTGACGGAATCCAAGTTTCAAAGTGCTCGCGTTTTCGGGGGCACACCACTCGATACGGAGGCGGTGCACAACTGCCATTTTTGTTAATTTAGCTTTGCTGCGTCGCAGCATGCGTGAAAAAATAAAAATGACAGTTGTGCGTTGCTTCCGTATCGAGTGGTGTGCCCCCGAAAACGCGAGCACTTTGAAACCTGGATTCCGTCAGGAGTGACCTTAACTCTTCAAATTAGCTAGAGTTGTGATAGTGGTAATAGAGTATACTTGCTGAAACACAAAATCACGTTAACCAAGAATATTCAAAAGCTTTATACCAACGTTTGAAAGTTACACAACTTTTGGAATTCTAATGGAGAAATTTCAAAAATTTTCGTTGAAATCTTAGAATAAGAAACGCATTTTCTTTTGTCGTGAGCGAGGAAGACAGAATTTTGTAATAATTCATCGCCATGAACGCGAATTAATAAAATTGTCACGCAAACGCTCTCTAATTAGTAACTTAATTAGTAATTGTACTACATTTTCAAAATGATTCTATTGCGAAAAACTCTTTAGTAAGTATATTAGTGGTTCTGAAAAGATCCATTCACAATGTTAGATGTAAATTTCCTCTTGAGCGGTTCAACTGGGAGTTTATGATTGTTTAAAACATTATGAATCGATGTCTGCAGGAATACCAAACACTTAACCGCTGCTGCCATCGGCCGAGAAAACTTGATCAGTAGTGTTGTCGTCGACACTCTATCGTCACACACCGCCGTGCCGCGCTTACTGTTGGCTTCTCGACAATGCCGGGCTGAAAATGCCGATGATGCTGACCTGAGAATGCTGACGATTCTGCCTTGCTCTTATGCTACGTACACACCAGTCAAGCAGTTCGACGAACATTGACTCCACCCCCAAAAAAACGCTTCGGTTG
Source organism: Armigeres subalbatus (assembly GCF_024139115.2). Classification (NCBI taxonomy): domain Eukaryota; kingdom Metazoa; phylum Arthropoda; class Insecta; order Diptera; family Culicidae; genus Armigeres; species Armigeres subalbatus. The sequence continues at coordinate 3,313 of NW_026942496.1, forward strand.
CTGCTTTGTTGGAACGTATGTGAAGTTGTTCGAACAACCATTTGACAGTTGGCGGCTCGGTTGGGAAAAATTAAAACGGTTTGATTTTGGTTTGAGTTGTCGGGGGTGGAGTCAAGGTTCGCCGAACATGTTTGAGCATTTGTAGTGAAGTTGCACAAACCCCCATATATTTTTTGATGGTTGGTGCTCGAGTTGGTGCTTTGGTCGTTCGTGTGTGATTTTGTTGGTCGAATAAATTGATTGTTCGTGTCGGTGTTGATAAAAATTGATGAATGTTTGAATAAACGGGAGGTGGAGTCAATGTTGGTCGAACTGCTTGAACGTGTGTACGTTCCATTAAAAAGGCTTTAGGTTTGCGAATGCGTGGCTGAGACGATGATGCAACCGTTCAAAAATTCCGACGATGCGATGCTGTTATTGCTTTGCCTATTTCGGTCAGATTGAAAGGAAAAATTCGCGCTGCGCTATTTTATGCCTTCTTAGCAGACCTAGCGTGAGCTCATTCGTTGACGTCTGCACCAATCAGAACGTGGTAATGGAATGATGCAAGAATGATGCGGTACCCATATTTATAGGTTTTCGTGAATTCAATGTTTTTCTTTGAAAACAGTTTTAGGCCTATTGAAACAAGTTTTCGGATATTATCAAGCATTAATGACACATTCCGGCGTGACGTTACAACGTTTTGACGTACTTTTAAATGTTTTTTTGAAGAAAACTTGCATAAAACATCAGTAAACATATGCATATTATTACATATTCAGAATCCTTATAAAATTTCTGATCGAACAGGTATATCAACTTCGAATTTGTGTAGAAAAATGGCTTTCTGGGATGAAATTTGCTGCGTGACGTTACAACGCGCGTGAATTAGTGACTTTGTACCTCGACTTAAACATGGTTAATTATCTGCTCTGATCGTTATTTTACTCCAAAAATAATGAACACCCTTCAAATATATGAGGATAATGGATGAGCCTACAGGGTAATATGCCTAAAATACGTTCGTTTTTATTCGACAACGACATTTCGTGACGATACAACGCGATGTGCTCTAAAAACGGTTTTTTGAATGCATTGTAACGTCACGAAAAAAGTATTCCACTATAAAATCAATTTTTTGTAATCATAAGTTTTTGATCCGTATAGTTTGTTATTGTACCAAAATAGGAAGATATAATATTCGATAATTTATTAGACGAAATCCTGGTTTTTAATCAATGGCACGGAGTGTCAAATCCAATGCCCAAATATGCAATCTGGAACACATATTTTGGTTTCTTTGCAAGATCCCACCAAGTAGAAACAAAAACGTGATCGTTCGAGCATAATACAAAAGATATTTTAGTTACTACCTAGATAAAGATTGTCGCTGTTGTCGCTGTCCGGAACATCTTTTGCTGGCGAGGATAGGGGAGCTAAATGTCAAAGAAGGAAAATCCATACGATTTGACAGGTATGTACCACACATGTTTCGGACAGCAGAACAAAGGGAACAGAAGCGACAATCTTTATCTAGTAACTAAAATATCTTTTCATAATACCCAGTATTTGGTCTTATGTAAACATTGCGGCATAACTGAAATTGAATATTTTATGAAAAAATACATTTGAAATCAAATGATAAATTATATCGTGATAGTAGAAGGAAGTGTGTGCCATTAGACATCATATTCTAAACGCATGCTTTGATGCTTGGGTTTTCAAACGCCAAACTGAAGATAACTGCAATAGCAAGACAAGATCTGAAAAATTGTATTGACAGATTGTTTATTCCACGCAAAATACAAGATACTTCAAGAAATCTATCATTAGCTATCTTATAAGTATATTGTTTATCAACACCATCGTTGATGGTGTCACATTTCATTTGGTATCGGACGCATGTAGATGCAGCCGCATTGACTTACTGACGCCCAGACTTCTACACCGCGACATCTCATATTGATGGTTGCATAGTACTATTCCTGTTCCTAACTAAACTGGCACCTTTGGAGGCAGTATTTCTTTCGGCAAAACAAATTCAGTAACCTGGCCGAGGTCTAGTTGATCATGTATGTGCGTGTACGCGATATTTTAGTATAAATAATTCGATAAGGGGAAACTGAATGAGCACAATGAGATTTTAGAATAGACCTTTTTAACTGTTTTTTTATAAATATAAGTTCATCATTGAAAAGACCTAAATCAGATTCTACGATAGTCTATTCATTGATGTGCCCCTTTTTGCCTTTCTCGTATACTAAGTAAACGTGAAGGCTACACCCAACCGGCGATTGTTAGATTTTCTAACAATTATGTATAAAAACCTACCAAAATCTGTATAAGAACTGGGCATATGCGAAATTGGTAGATTCTTATACAAATATTGTATGAGACCTTACAATTTTGTTAGCTTTTCTAACAATATTTGTATGAGAGCTTACATTTTCTGTAAAAGAATCTAACAATTTCGCATATGCCCAGTTCTTATACAGATTTTGGTAGGATCTAGAAAATCTAACAATCACCGGTTGGGTGTATATGTTCGCTCCAAAAATAAGCTTTTTATAGAAGCCCCGGAGACCCATAGTGTTACATATCAATCGACTCAGTTCGATGGATTGAGGTGATGTCTGCGTGTGTGTACAGGGGAAGGACAAAATAATTAGGATAGGCAAATTTTGGGTAAAATTAGATGTGTTGTAACTACCTTAGTTATCATCCGATTTTGACAATTCAGGCATGCCCGAACTAGAAAATTAATGCAGTTTGACGGTATGTCCATGTAACCAACTATGGCCACCGGATTCCGAAGATATTCCGGGTTTTTCGGAGGTAGGTTCAGAACCGTAAATTTGAGGTGGATATTAGGAGAAGTTGTGGTTAAAAATTGAATAATATTAGTAACCACAAATGAAGTAGGGCTCTTGCTGATTGGAACCATATATTGAGATTTGGAATCGGACCAGAATCAAGTGAGATATGGCCATTTCTTTAAAATCGGTTCCGATCGATACTTATCAAAGGGGTCAGGTCACAACTTCATTTGAATCTCGCTTTTTGATAGATCGGCCACTATGATTTTATTCTAGAAGGGCTCTAATGTGTCCAGAATGAAAAACCAATTGAATAAACGGATCCTGGAGTCGCTGGGATGTCCCCGGGGAACCTGTGAATGGGGACATTTTAGTTTTAGCACCAAAATCAGTCATTCGACGGCTCTTTTTTCATGGTTTTCGATCAGGAAGCGAAGTATGAATATAAAATAGTCCATTGGCGGCTCTGACCGCTTCCAGGATCTACGGATTGGCCCCGGGGAACCTGTTGAAGGGGACATTTTAGTTTTACCACCAAAACCAGTCGTTCGACGGCTCTATTTCTATGGTTTTCGATCAGGAAGCGAAGTATGAATATAAAATGGTCAATTTACGGTTCTGGCCGCTTCCAGGACCTACGGATTGGCCCCGGGGAACCTGTGGAAAGGGACATTTTAGTTTTACCACCAAAACCAGTCGTTCGACGGCTCTTTTTTAATGGTTTTCGATCAGGAAGCGAGGTATGAATATAAAATGATCCATTGTCGGCTCTGACCGCTTTCAGGATCTACGAATTGGCCCCGGGGAACCTGTGGAAAGGGACATTTTAGTTTTACCACCAAAACTAGTCGTTCGACGGCTCTTTTTTCATGGTTTTCGATCAGGAAACGAAGTATGAATCTAAAATGGTCCATTGTCGGCTCTGACCGCTTCCAGGATCTACGGATTGGCCCCGGGGAACCTGTGGAAAGGGACATTTTAGTTTTACCACCAAAACCGGTTGTTCGACGGCTCTTTTTTCATGGTTTTCGATCAGGAAGCGATTCCAGGACCTACGAATTGGCCCCGGGCAGTGGCGTAGCCAGAAAATTGGTCTGGGGGAGGTTTTCCGAACATTTTTTTCTTCCAAAAAAATTTTCTACTGAAAATTTCGTCTCTTGGGGGGGGTTTTATGCCCAAAGCCCCCCCCTAACCCGTGGCTACGCCACTGGCCCCGGGGAACCAGTGGAAGGGGACATTTTAGTTTTACCACCAAAACCGGTTGTTCGACGGCTCTTTTTTCATGGTTTTTGATCAGGAAGCGAAGTATGAATATAAAATGGTCCATTGACGGCTCTGACCGATTCCAGGACCTATGGATTGGCCCCGGGGAACCTGTGGAAGGGGGAATTTTAGTTTTACCACCAAAACCAGTCGTTCAACGGCTCTTTTTTCATGGTTTTCGATCAGGAAACGAAGTATGAATATAAAATGGTCGATTGTCGGCTCTGACCGCTTCCAGGATCTGCGGATTGGCCGCGGAGAACCTGTGGAAGGGGACATTTTAGTTTTACCACCAAAACCGGTTGTTCGACGGCTCTTTTTTCATGGTTTTCGATCAGGAAGCGGAGTATGAATATAAAATGGTCCATTGACGGCTCGGACCGCTTCCAGGACCTACGGATTGGCCCCGAGGAACCTGTGGAAGGGGACATTTTAGTTTTAGCACCAAAACCAGCCATTCGACAGCTCTTCATTCATGGTTATCGATCAGGAAGCGAAGTACGAAAATAAAATGGATCATTGACGGCTCTGACCGCTTCCAGGACCCAAGGATTGCCCCCGGGGATCCTGTGGAAGGGAACATATAAGTTTTAGCACTAAAATCAGTTATTCGACGGCTCTTTTTATAGGTTTTCGATCAGGAAGCAAAGTATAAATATAAAAGGATCACTGATAGCTTCGACCGCTTCCAGGACCTACTGGTTGCCCCCGAGGAACCTGTGGAAGGGGACATTTTAGTTTTTACACCAAAATCAATCATTCGACAGCTCTTCTTTAATATAAGCAAAGTATTAATATAAAATTGACCATTGATGACTCTGACCGCTCTCAGGACCTACAGATTCCCCCCGGAAAACCAGACGAAAGGAACATTTAAGTTGCAGCACTAAGACCAATATCTCGACGGCTTTTTTTTCGTGATTTTTGATCAGAAAGCGAAGTATGAGTATAAATTGGACCATTAATGGATCTGACCGCTTCCAGGACTTACGGATTGCCCTCGGGGAACTGTAGAAGAGGACATTTTAGTTTTAGCACAAAAACCAATCATTGGACGGCTCTTTTTTCATGGATTTCAATCAGAATGTGAAGTATGAACAAGAAATGGACCATTGATGGCTCTGACCGTTTTCTGGACCTACGGATAGCTCATGGGGAACCTGCCTACTTCATACTTCGCTTCCTGATCCAAAGCAATGAAAACAGAGCCGTTGTATGACTAAAATGTCCTCATTCACAGAATCCTCAAAGGCAATCAGTAGCTCCTGGAAGCTGTCAGAGCCATCAATGGTCATTTTTAATTCATATTTCGCTTCCTGGTCGAAATCCATGAAAAAAAAAGCCGTCGAACGACTGGGTTTGATGCTAAAATGTCCCCTTCAACAGGTTCCCCGGGGTCCAATCCGTAGGTCCTGGAAGAGGTCAGAGCCGACAATGGACCATTTTATATTCATACTTTGCTTTCTGATCGAAAACCATGAAAAAAGAGCCGTCGAATGACTGATTTTGGTGCTAAAAATTAAATGTCCTCTTCCACAGGTTCCTCGGAGGCAACCAGTAGGTCCTGGAAGCAATCAGAGCCGTCAATGGACCACTTTATATTCATACTTCGCTTCCTGATCGAAAACCATGAAAAAAAAACCGTCGAATGACTGGTTTTGGTGGTAAAACTAAAATGTCCCCTTCCACAGGTTCCCCGGGGCCAATCCGTAGGTCTGAAAAGCGGCCAGGGCCGTCAATGGATTATTCAATATTCATGCCTCGCTTCCTGATCGAAAACCATGAAAAAAGAGCCTTCGAATGACTGGTTTTGGTGGTAAAACTAAAATGTCCCCTTCCACAGGTTCCCTGGGGCCAATCCGTAGATCCTGGAAGCGGTCAGAGCCATCAATGGACCATTTTATATTCATACTTCGCTTCCTGATCAAAACTATGAAAAAAGAGCCGTCGAATGACTGGTTTTGGTGGTAAAACTAAAATGTCCCCTTCCACAGGTTCCCCGGGGCCAATCCGTAGGTCTTAAAAGCGGCCAGGGCCGTCAATGGATTATTTTATATTCATGCTTCGCTTCCTGATCGAAAACCATGAAAAAAGAGCCTTCGAATGACTGGTTTTGGTGCTAAAACTAAAATGTCCCCTTCCACAGGTTCCCTTGGGCCAATTCGTAGATCCTGGAAGCGGTCAGTGCCATCACTAGACCATTTTATATTCATACTTCGCTTCCTGATCGAAAACTGACTGGTTTTGGTGCTAAAACTTAAATGTCCCCATTCAAAGGTTCCCCGGGGCCATCCCAGCGACTCCAGGATCCGTTTATTCAATTGGTTTTTCATTCTTGACACATAAGAAGCCTTCTGGAATAAAATCATAGTGGAAGATTCGAATGAAGTTGAGGCCTGACCCCTTTGATAAGTATCGATCGGAACCGATTTTAAAGAAATGGCCATATCTCACTTGATTCTGGTCCGATTCCAAACCTCAATATATGGTTCCAATCAGCAAGAGCCCTACTTCTTTTGTGGTTACTAATATTATTCAATTTTTAACCACAACTTCTCCTAATATCTACCTCAAATTTACGGTTTTGAACCTACCTCCGAAAAACCCGGAATATCTCCGGAATCCGGTGGCCATAGTCGATTCCATGGACATACCGTCAAACTGCATTAATTTTCTAGTTCAGGCATGCCTGAATTGTCAAAATCGGAGGATAACTAAGGTAGTTACAACACATCTAATTTTACCTAAAATTTGCCTATCCTAATTATTTTGTCCATCCCCTGTATGTATGTGTGTGTATGTCTGTGCGCAAGAAAAATATCACTCATTTTTCGGGCACTTAACTTCAACCAATTTGCTCGTGACAAATTGCAATCGACGGAGAATCCTGTCCCATTATATCTTATTGGCCCGATCGCACTATGGGATTAAATGTTTTGGCCAAAATAAAAAAAAATTATTCACTAAAACCATGAAAAAAACTCACTCATTATATCACTCATCATAACCTTATCCAATTTGCTCATGTTAAAGTTGCATTCGACGGGGAATCCTGTCTCATTGTTTCCTATTGAAAATTGACAAAATCGAACTATGTGATCAAAAGTTATGGCCAAAATACTAAAATACAAAACCTGTATTAAAAAAATCACTTTTTCGGCATTTATGCTTGTCCGGTTTGGTTGCAACAAGTTGCGTTTGGCAGGACAATTCACATTGCGTATAAGCAAATCTTAAAAATAAGACCTTTCCACCAATCAGTGTTATTTCAGTCTTTTCTTAAATGTTTCTCAACCCTTTTGAACGAACGAGAAAAGCATCATCACCACTAGGTGGATTAATTAGTGTTTTTAAAATATAAATCGAAGTAGCCGTTTACGCTTTCATTGCTTCTGCTTGTAATGCAAAGGCATTCGAGAACAAATTTCAATGCCATCGGAGTCTGCGAGGTGCAAACGCATTTCATCGAGCTTTGAAACTATTCCCTGAAGTCTAGAAGTCTAGATTAGAAGTCAATATAGCTGGTTGTACTGTGGGCAAATATCGATTGCCATCACTGTTGTATTTATTCAATGTAAAAAAATAGCACTATGTTGTGCATTTTTGTTAGTACCCGCTTTATTTTACTTTACAGAGAATAATTCAACAGATTTTTCACTTGTCCTGTATATTCCGACGGAAATGGGTGATATCGCCTAAGCACTACTTCACCCTATATCACATCAATTGAAAACTCGCTTTCTATATTTATATTTATATGTTCAACCTAGAGCTGATCACAAATTAAGTCAATCTGTCCGGACATGTTACAAGCTCCGTAGGCTTTATGAAGAATGTTTTTCCGTGACGTTACAACGCAAACTTCACCTAGGTGAAACTCAATCTATTTACCACCGATTTTCTTTCTATTACCACCAAAACAAAGCTTTTTTTGAGAACAAAGAGCATACGAAATTTTGAATTCAAGGCTTATATGTACTTCTCAGAAAATTTAAAACAGTCAATTTTTAGTGACGTTACAACGCTTTTTAGTGACTGATTTTACCTTGCCGAAAATCAGTTTTTCTTCAATTTCAAATCAAATTTCACATAGGGCACAGATTCTATACCTTTTCTTCTTTCAATAGGTGGCAACAGAGTGCAAATTGATGCATCAGAACCCAATTTACAGTCAACTTGGGCTAATATGTCTAAACAGCCGTCTCTCTTCATTATTATCTATTAAACTAATTGTTAGTCAAAAACTTATTTTTCGTCAAACTAATAACATACCAAATATTTTATTTGATGATTTAGGTATTGTAAAATATGGAAAACACATGGATAATGTCAAAAATTGAGTTTGAAAAGTTGGTGCTCTGGTGGACCTGTCCGAAGAATGTGTCTAATATGAAAGGCATACTTGAAAGCTGTCGATTGAGGGGTTAACTGCAGAAATCTGTTTACTAGGGTAAAAGCTATTAACGTTTGAAATCTTTCAACACAGCATAACGCGGCCGATTTAGAAATTTTGAAATGACACCCGGTATAGTAAAGAGAGACGTAAGTCCTACGTCAAAAAGATTGTCGAGAATGCAACAGTAATCTATCTTACCGGTTTTATATCAGACTCATTGGCAGTATTGGGAACATAATTATCAACAGAGCAAAATTATAATGGGGTACAACATTTTTGCTGCAATGGTTGAACCGTTCCATAACCAGTTGCTTTAGTTTCCTACTGTTTGGCACAAAAACACTTCATTGCAAAATGCGAATTCGTATAGTTCAGATTGTATCTAGAATGGAAAATATTCATAAAATAATTATATCCAGTTTTCCGCGAGCGGTAATGGCCGCCAGCGTGCCAGCGGGTTAGTCTCTGATTTGACGTCTGTGGAGGTCAACTGCACCCACCGGTCCGAGCATTCTGACCAATGTGGCAAATAAGAAGGTGCTGATTATGTGAATTCAAGCCTTCTTATATACCACATTGATCAAAATGCTTGAGCGGTGGGTGCAGTTGACCTCCACAGACGTCAAATCAGAGACTAACCCGCAGGCAAGCTGGCGGCCATTACCGCTCGCGGAAAACTGGATACCCAAAATACGTTACCATGATTTGTAAGCATTCATCCGTTAGACAAAATTTATGACAAATATCAAAGCAATCCAAAATTCAAGGCTACTGTGATGCTACTATAAATTTCCCAAATTTCTGTACACAGCATATGTCATGTTTGAATCACCCCTCATTAAATTTATGGCTAGCGTAAAAAGCTGGATACAGTTACGCCACTATCGTACTAAGCGCGATATTTGTATGTATGTAAGTGTTCATATGTTGCGTTTAGTATCGATACTGTATAATACGGATATCAAAACAATAGAGCGATCGAAGGGGATCTTCATTGAATTTGTATTGTACAATGGTATGTAACTGCTAATATCAGAAGAAAGGGAAGACTTACATTTTCAAGATAGAATTAGAGGCGGTGGATATATTGGCACTTAGTCAAATCGTGCCTTTGTCATTCAAGTTGGCTCTCTTATTGTATTTTTTTTGCTCATTTTGTGTTCCACAAATTTGTTTCCTTAGGAGGACAGAAGGACATTTTAATTTGATATTGAATCAATTCCAAAGTTTGGTTTCTAGTGGTAACCCTATAATAAAAAAATCCAATATGCAGGAAACTTCTACAAGCTTTTCATAGTTGTGCGGTAAGATGTGTAAGACTGAGTAGATATAGAATGAGTGTTACATAAATCATTCAACGTTACCATGTTCATTCTCTGAGCGTTGGACGGGAAATCTTGACATTGAAGAAAATATTCCTGATTAGGTGTCAAGACGGTCAAGACTAATACAATATTCAATAATACAACACTTATCCTTCTATTCGTATGTGAAATCTCTTCAAAAATATGATATGTCCTCCTTCTTCTAAAACACCTCTAGCCCAGTCTGGAAGATATTTGCCCGTTTAACTGGAGATAATCCTGACACCACACGCAGCGCGTCATTGGGGCCTCACGCTGTCCTTTATTTGTTTATTGCTGGGCCAATAAAGGCATTATCCTCCGTTAATACCTTTGTCTTTGCCTTTGGCTTTGGGTTCGCTGATTTGCTTCGGCATCGACCAAAAACTTGGTTGCATGCTTCCGATTCCGAGAGGGATCAAATTTTGGGAGGGACAGACCCGGGACCCATCAGCCCTGCAGAATGGCAGTGTTCTAAAAGGTCGTAAAATGCTCGACGCTGGTGCCCAGATAGTGCGAGGATATTTTAGTTTATAGTAGGGCCTGTAAAATGATGGACCGATGATGGCTGCCGAATTGAAGTCTTAATTAGACGTTTATAAACTCCTAATATGAGGGAATAAAGTTTGTGCGGTTGCGTGCCATTGCTGGCGTGATGATACGGGTATTGTGCGGTTATGGCTTCTTGAGTACCTGTGTGGTAAAAGGGCGAATCGCCCAAATAAACTGTATGTGCTGGGAAAAGTCTAAAAGATAATGAAATTATTACGTTTTTAAGACTTGTTCCAAATTTGGAAATGCCGGCTAATACATCTATTTTTGATGCTCAACATTGCATCGTTGTTATCTCATACCTTGGAATAACGATTTAATGACTATCGATGA
>NW_026942497.1:0-16547 GCF_024139115.2 Armigeres subalbatus
ACGTGACTGAGGAACTCATCACTTTCCTTTCTCAGAAAATTTGATTTGTCACTCTGGACCGTCAGGTTTGAGTTTCTAAGTGTTTCTAAAACCTTCCGAATATGCTTGAAGATGTTCTTCTGAGATCTAGAGGAAAATTATGGATGCTGTCCATATAGACGAAACATCTTATATTCTGGTGGTGCTTTCGCAGCACTGAAGTCCATCAGTCTTTGGAAGAGTAGCAGGCGCATTTTTTCAACCTGAACGGTATCATCTGAACAAATCTTGAATTTACCTCCGTCGACATTGAAGGCGGTCTTTGGGACATCCTTAGGATCAGATCTTCGACTTGGTGGAAACCACTACATGAGATCCAAAACGGTGAAATATTGAGGCTTTAATTTCACAATCCATCCGAGTAGTGAACTCACTTCGGGTATAAGGATATTCATGTCTGCAGGAGTCTTTTCATTAAGCTTCCTGTAGTCAACGACAATTCTATATTTCGTTTTCTGTGAATTGTCCATTTTCTTCAGTACCCCTATCCAGATAAGGAGATGTCCAATGTAACAAGAGATTCTCTAATTATTTCCTGTTTCTAGGAGTTTCTGAATCTACCTGATACGACTTCTCTTGGATGGTAAGGATACTGTATACTTTTTGGCGTACAGGATTCTCATCGGTGGTGGATATTTTAAAGCCTTCACTTCGTGTGTGAAAGGTCAATTTTGTTACTTCTAAGGAAAAATACATATCCTGAATGGTTGACAAAGCACTGATTAGCCTTTGATTTTTCCCTCTCTGTTAAGGTGATCACCGAGGAAATCTAAGTTTTCCAGGTATTTTTCTCGCTCCTCATCAAGATCATCGTTGTTGAAACGGGCCTAGTTTCTCTGACTTAAATTTAGATTTATATGTAGGTGTACCCAGAGCTTCCATTCTCACGAGCTTCATATAACCCTGGTTTCAAAACAATCTGAGGGGATAAGTTTATTCCCTCTTCTACTAAGAAAGGTACCGTTTTAGTGGAAAAAGGTGTCCGAAAAGGAGCTTTTTGGATGCTGAGAGCCACTGACGAAGGATAATATCTGGAGAAATCAAACGTTTCATTTCCACCTCAAATTATGGTGCTTTGTATCAACAACAGTATTCATCTTGCTGCTAACTCCTCACACCTTTAATGAGGGCCATCCAAGAATTTAGCGAAAACTGAGAAACGAAATATGGGAGTTTTCAGGATAAGCATCAGGCAAAAGGTTCTGCGTGAACCATCTTATCGATATAAAATTTTCCGTTTTATTTGCTTTCTTCACTACTGATGGCTTTGCATAAGTAGATTTGGCCTTTTTTGACGTGGTTTGGGTTTATATAAGATTTATTCGCTCCTGCATCTGGCAAGGGAAGTTCAAGAAATTCCTTTAGTTGTTGGAACGCGAATATATGGGATGTGAAATTTGTTTGGTTCTAGCCTGCCCTTTGAAAATTGAAAAATTTATCTCTTCGTCAACAAATTCTGCCATCTAACTCCTCCTCTGGATTAATAACTTCTGGTTCTTCTGCTTCTTCTACTTCAATATTATGAGCCTCAGCTCTCACTCGCTGTACATGCTGGTTGTTTTTTAAATGGTACGTGTCATGATTATTTTGTTTATAGTTGGTGTTAGGTGTCGCACCCGGTCGCGGCCTCAAAGTCGTTCATTGTTATTATTTTTATCAGAGCCGAAGAATACTTGCTTCCTAAACGGGTGGGCTCCTGATGTGTAGCCGTCTGCGGCTTTATGCTGTAACCCGCGATTCTGCATTTTGGTTGAGGAGCACCGCCTGGTGGTGCCTCTTCTAAGTTTTTGGGTTTCCAGTCTCCTGATGAGTGGAACTCAATGGCTCTTTGGATATTATTCAAGTATCTGGCCACCGTAATTATTTCTATAATTTCATGGCGGTCAGAGAGTGGTTTTGTTTTGGAGATTTGCTTTAAGTTTGATATTTACTTCACGCATATCGTTATAAAAATGAATTGTGTGATTTGTCTCCCTTCCGTGTCGTGGAAAGAAGTGGTAGAGAGGTTAGTGATGAAATCCTTTTTCATCACCGCGTAATGTCTCGACGAGGATCCTCTTGATCCCGTCTATAGTGTTAGGGGTTGCCATTTATGCATAGTAATGTGCGGGGCTTCCCCTTTCAATTTTATTTTAATAGCTCTCTAATGTAGAGGCTACTGGTTAGTTTCAACCCCGCTTTGAGGTTTTCCATTTATAATAATCATTATATAGGTCATCGACCCCTTCCAGCCATAGCTGAAAGTTCTTTTTCTTGACTGTCCCGTGAATTCGGACAAAATACTTGAACGGGTCCAGCTGGGGAGCTGAAATGCGTCCCTGCCCTGCGCATCTGTAGGCGCGGCACAATCCTGTGGCCCTAAGCTCTGCTTAGTTCATCTCAACGCGTCAATCCCTGACTGTTGCGGAGTTATCGGGCTGAGACAATACTCTGTCTCTTAAGCGCTCATGCACTGAGTGCCTTTGAAAGCTGCTCAATCCTCCGTCTGAATGGCGTGTGTTTGCCATGGTTTTGTAAAAAGCGTGTAACGGTATAAGAAATTGAGTTGTACTTACAGTTTATTAATGACCACTTAAAGATGCGTTAGTGCAGGCGGTGACAGCAATCGTTCAGTCCCTTTGTTTCCGTGTTGCTGGATTTTCTGGAGCGGTTGATGCAATCACCATTTTAACATTCATCACTCGCGGATCCCACTTCTGACACCAGTTAGGGATCTTGGATATCGTTGAGCGTTTTTAAAAACCAATTTTAATATACCGAAACACTTTATTAACGTAAGACCACTACACTACACACTGCTTAATGAACAAGTAAAGAGGATGTGAGACACGTTGGCACTCGAGTTTTATAGCCTAATTCTGCCTACCTAGCACATCTTCCTACACCTAGCTTCTGATTGGTATAGCGTGGCGTGATGCACCCTGTTGATTCTGATAACGCTGATTTAATTCAAATAAAATAGCTTTTTTTTTAAATTAAATCAGAAATTCAGTCAAATAACTGCTTTGTAACCCATAGAGTTGTAGTAACAGAGGAAGTAGTCTGTGATGAATCGCCACGTTCCTGTGTTCCATTGGCGGTAAGACAATACCCCAGCATTTGGGCCGCTTTCAAAAGAATTTATCGTGGAATGTGTGCTCCCGAATCTGATCAATTTTAAGTCAATATGTAAACATATAGGAATTGTAATTTTTTTTTTGTATTTTGATTCGAATTCTGTTAAAAACCTTTAACAAAACCTTTAAACCTTAAAAACTCAAAGCCAGAAGATTAATGCAATTTTTTTATCTAGTGGGATACTCATTTATATATCTGCCAGGTGCATATGCAGATCCATATAGAGAATTGATAATAGCATACATTTGCTAGCCAGATATGTTTTTCAGATTGTGTTTCAAAAATGTGTTCGCAAAGTTTTTTCGCCAGGAGTCTCCCAAGTATGAAGAAATAATATTTCCTTTCTCATACAAAAACTTGTAAGAAAAGAATAACATTTCCATCCAAATTCAACCTTTTTATAGGAAGCTTGGAGACCAATAGTCTTATATATAATCAACTCGACGAACCAAGCTGTTGTATGTTTGTCCTTGTATATGTGTTTGTGCATATGAGGCATGCAAAAATTGTTGTCAAATTTTCATCCTCAACCGACTTCAATTGAGTGCAAGAAATAGCTGCTATCCCGACTAGAAGGTCATATCAAAATTATATCATCCTATGTTGTTATGTTATACTAAATTTTTATAACAAAATTTGTTAGAAACATGGTGCAGGATGTTGTTAAAATATCTAAATTTCTATCAAATACTACACTACTGGAAACAAAAAACTATCTAATTTTGTTACAATTTTATCATAAAAATAACATATTTTGTTAGAAATGTATAACAGAATCAGATACAAAATATATTGTTTCTGTGCAGTTGGAAATTTTACAGATCGTGATTGGTCTCCAGATTGTGGATCAACAATCAGAAATTTTTGTTTTGTCTGAGCAAGAATATTTTCCAAGAACATGAAACTAACGACATTACAAATAAGGCAACCTTTTCAAATTCTATCAGCGTTGTGGATATCTATGGCTGGGAGACTTAGCTACATCTATTTTAATTCGCCTACTGTTGGGCAATTGCGTTAAGCATTTTTCAAATCATATTATGATATAATCCTGTTACAACATTTGAAAGATAAATGCCACTTGAGAACAAAATTGTATCAAAATAAGTTATAAATATCACAATATGTTAAAATTGTGTTCAATTTTTGTTATGCTGTTCTAGTCGGGATGGACAGTATTAGCCGGTTACGCCGTTACAGTCAATTCAGGATTAGAAGATGAAAATTAGTTTGACACTTATTATTGTAAGAGACCGATGAACGCTCTGCTTCTCCGTGAGTGCTTCGGGAAAGGAATCTTTGGTTTGTTGAAAAGGTGATGCATGCTAAGCCACCTTGGTAAGCGATCAAATATTTATTATGATGTTATGGAAATGCTAATATCATCTTCTGCGTTTAGACGTACATGTTCAAGGATAGAATTAGAGGCGGTAGTATAGGAATTGATAGTTCCGTTAGGATACGGCAGGCATGAAGAATTTTTTATAGGAGTCGATTTGAAAAAGCGAGCGGAGGGCAATATTTGTGATGGCACATATCGCACGACCTTCCTTCTGCTAAGCAGGTGTTGAAGTTGATATATCTCCAACTGGCAAAAGGAAGGTGGGTTTGATTTGCTCATATGCCATTGTATGGATTTATTACAGAGTTCTGTTTTCTCATTGCGTTTTCGTCAATATTTATTGTAAACGAAGTTATTTTGAATACTCGAAGACTTCAAATCAATCCAACGTAAAATCAAGTCCTTCGTTTAACAAAAGAGTAATTCTCGCTGGGAGTGTAAATGTACTCAGATATGAATCAGATCAGTCAAAGAGGCTAAACCGTAGCGTGGATTATTGAGGCCCTTGTGTAGTATTTTTTAGAGCACCTGTTTCTTATTAAAGGTCAACTTCTTCACCTCTTATGCCTCAAACCCGGTTAGTCATATGACAACAAAACTTTTGAAAGAACAATTATACACCTGAGATTTTTGAACACGAATCACAATATAGGTTGAGCTTTCTCATGATGTATTAGTATTCAAAGGCGACTATTTGCACGAGGTTCTTAAAAATGTTTGAATTTATGTACATTCGAAAGCTTTTGGTAAGTATATGAAAGATCCAAGTAATATCACTAATATCACACACGTAATCACTTTTATGGAGCCCTCGATTTTTGTCAATTATCGACTTACCAATACTGTCATAACTCCAACATTTCTCAACAGATATCAGAGGTCAGCATATCGTCAATTTTCAATAATAACCGCCATCTTGGATGTATATTTGAAAACTAGTTTTTCGCTAGGTTCGCAACCACCGATTTTGAATACTAATACATCGTGAGAAAGCTCAACCTATATTGTGATTCGTGTTCAAAAATCTCAGGTGTATAATTGTTCTTTCAAAAGTTTTGTGCGATTTGTCATATGACTAACCGGGTTTGAGGCATAAGAGGTGAAGAAGTTGGGGGCAGCAGGGACTATGTCCAAGGGCTTGACGATCCCTCCCCAGGCCATCTGCGAGTTGTGGCGCCTGCCTAGCATGTGGTGGGGTTTGACAGTGGGCCCTGTTAAACCTCTATATAAAGCTGCATGTTATCCGCAAGTAGGCTCCGCCAGCGACTGTGTGTGCCGCCCAAAGCTGCACACAAGCCCAAGTCCTGGTAAGTTAGTGGATGCTAAACAGCCCTGACACGACGGTGGCCTCCGACGAGACAGGAGGTTTGCGCAGGACCAATAAGCCGCCTTTAAAAACAACTATTACGAACGACATAGAAGATAATAAGACTCGATACAATCGGCAACGACCTAGGCGACGAATAAAGGATCACGATTGGAAGCTTGGAACATGGAACTGCAAGTCGCTAGGCTTCGCAGGTTGCGACAGGACAGAAAGTGTGGAAAAGCGGGCAAAGCTGTGGCACCACCAACGAGCTGGGGAACCGTCGCTTTACAGTGCTGGGAAAGATGCGCCAACGCGTGATTGGGTGGCAGCCAATCAACGCAAGGATGTGCAAGCCGAGGATAAAAGGCCGTTTCTTCAACTATAGCATCATCAACGTGCACTGCCCACACGAAGGGAGATCCGACGACGAGAAAGAAGCGTTCTATGCGCAGCTGGAGCAGACATACGATGGATGCGGGAGGTCAAAATCGTCATCGGTGACATGAACGCTCAGGTAGGAAGGGAGGAAATGTATAGACCGGTCATCGGACCGAATAGTCTGCATACCGTATCGAACGACAACGGCCAACGATGCATAAACTTTGCAGCCTCCCGCGGAATGGTAGTCCGAAGCACTTTCTTCCCCCGCAAGAATATCCACAAGGCCACATGGAAATCACCCAATCAACCAAACGGAAACCAAATCGACCACGTTCTAATCGACGGTCAATTCTTCTCCGACATCACGAACGTACGCATCTATCGCAGTGCGAATATTGAATCCGACCACTACCTCGTTGCAGTATGTCTGCGCTCAAAACTCTCGACGGTGTACAACACGCGTCGGAGTCGTCCGCCGCGGCTTAACATTGGGCGGTTAAGAGACGGTAGACTAGCCCAAGACTACGCGCAGCAGCTGGAAGTGGCAATTCCCAACGGAAGAGCAGCTAGGCGCAGCATCTCTTGAAGATGGCTGGAGAGATATTCGATCCGCCATTGAAGCACCGCCGCAACCGCTGCACTACAGGGCACGGTGGCTCGGATCTGGAGAAACGACTGGTATGACGGCGAATGAGCAGTTAGTTGGAGGGAGAAGAATGCAGCATGGGCGAGATTGCTGCAACACCCGCACGAGGGCGAACGAGGCACCGACATACAAAACAGGCGCGTGAACAGACAAAACCTGATTTTCCGGAGGAAAAGCGCCAGCAGGAAGATCGAGACGTGAAGAGACGGAGGAACTGTACCGCGCTAATAACGCACGAAAATTCGAGAAGTTGAACTGTTCGTAAGGGCCAGATGTGCCAGCCCGATATGTGTAAGGACATAAACGGAAACCTTGTTACGAACGTGCGTGAGGTGATCCAAAGGTGGCGGCAGCACGCTGAAGATAACTGAATGGCGATACAGCAGACAACGGTGGCGGTATGGTAATGAACCTAGGAGCACGCGCGCAGGATACGTGACTTCCGGCTCCTGAATTCCAGGAAATCCAGGAGGAGATCGGCCGGCTGAAAATGAACAAAGCCCCTGGAGTTGACCAAACTACCAGGAGAGCTGTTTAAACACGGTGGTGAAGCACTGGCTAAAGCGTCGCACTGGGTGATTACCAAGGTTTGGGAGGATGAGGTTCTGAGGAGTGGATGGAAGGTGTGGTGTCCCATCTACAAAAAGTGGGCGATAAGCTGGAATGTAGCAAATCACTGCGCAATCACATTGCTGAACGCCGCCTACAAGGTACTCTCCCGAATTTTATGCCGCTGACTAACACCAATTGCAAGAGAGTTCGTGGGGCAACACCAGGCAGGATTTATAAGAACGCTTCCACCACAGACCAGGTGTTCGCCATACGTCAGGTATTGCAGAAATGCTGGTGAATACAACGTGCCCACACATCATCTATTTATCGACTTCAAAGCCGCATATGAAACGATCGATCGGGACCCGCCATGGCAGCTACTCCACGAAAACGGCTTCCCGGATAAACCGATACGGTGGATCAAGGCGACGACTGATCGGGCGAGGTGCGTAGTTCGGGTTTCAGGGCATTCTCGAGTCCCTTCTGAAACGCGTGGAGGGTTACGCAGCAGGATGGTCTTTCGTGTCTGCTATTCAACACCGGCTTTCTTTGAAGGAGTAATACGAAGGGCAGGGATTGACACGAGGGTGGGCCGATTTTCACGAAGTCCGTCCAGTTATTTGTTTCGCTGACGACATAGATATTATAGCACCTAACCTTGAGAAGATGAAGGAAGCCTACATCAGACTGAAAAGCGAAGCTAAAACGGATTGGACTAGTCATCAACACGTCGAAGACGAAGTACGCTGGATAGGAAGAGGCTCACGAGAGGTCAATCAGGAGCCACCCACCACGAGTTTCCCTATCGGTGGTGACGAAATCGAGGTGGTTGAAGAATTCGTGCACTTGGGCTCACTGGTGACCACTGAAAACGATACCAGCAGAGAAAGTCAGAGACGCATAGTGGCTGGAAATCGTACGTACTTTTGACCTGCAAGACGCTCCGATCGAATAAAGTTCGTCGCCGTACCAAACCGACTATCTACAAAACGCTTATAAGACCGGTAGTTCTCTACGGACACGAGACCTGGACGATGCTCGTGGAGGACCAACGCACTGGGAGTTTTCGAAAGGAAAGTGCTTGCGTACCATCTATGGTGGGGTGCAGATGACGGACGGTACGTGGAGGAGGCGAATGAACCACGAGTTGCATCAGCTGTTGGGAGAACCATCCATCGTTCACACCGCGAAAATCCTGGAAGACTGGTGGTGGGCACGTAGCCAGAATGTCGGACAGTAATCCGGTGAAATGGTTCTCGACAACGATCCGACGTGGGAAACAAGAAGGCGAAAGTGCACAGCGGGCAAGGTGGATCGATCAGGTGGAGGACGACTTTATGAACCCTTCTGCAGACTGGTGTGGTTGGCGCGAAGGCAGCCATGGACCGAGCTGAATGGCAGCACAGGCCACTCCGGCCTTAGTCTGATGATAAATAAGTTGACCTTTAATAAGAAACAGGTGCTCTAAAAATACTACACAAGGGCCTCAATAATCCACGCTACGGTTTAGCCTCTTTGACAAAGTTGTACTGATCTGATTCATATCTGAGTACATTTACACTCTGAGCTTGACGTCTTAAATTGGATCACCTTTGAAAAAAAGTGGGATAGAATAGTTAAGGATATTTTTCGTTTTCTGTTGGACATTTCTAATAAAAAACTGCAGATGTTTTGTAGAAGAAAACTAAATACGTATTTGTCGACTCAGAATGGGATTATGTAGTAAGTGTTAATAGAAAAATTTTTTAACATTAAGTTTTGAAAACAGCTTTATGATTGGATCATTGTTCAGCGGCGCAATGCATAATTTTTGATAATACACGACCGTATTGAGATAGTAGTATGGCTTAAGTCTATTAGCTAGTTTTTTCAAGCGAAATTTTTGTAATTTTACGTTACGAAACGCAAACAAAATCAAGAAATCAAATTTCGTATATGCTCAAATCTATGAAATTTCGCGGAATTTAGTTTTGAACCACCTGAAACGAAATTTTTCGAAATACCGTATATGCTTACTCACTACTCACTTCGCGCTTCTCACTTTTTACATCGAGAAATGAGGAGTGAGAAGTGACACGTATCACTACTAACTTGGCGCTTTTCACTTTTGACGTATCACCCTCATTCATCACTTCGCCGTCAAAAATGAGAAGCTCACTTCGCACTACTCACATTTCACAGTGAGAAATGAAGAATGAGGAAAGAGAAGTGAGACGCCTCACTTCTTACTCCTCATTTCTCACTTCTCGCTGTCAAAATTGAGAAGCGCGAAGTGAGTAGTAAGACGTCTGTCTTCTTATTCCTAATTTCTCACTTTTCAATAAACAACCCTTTCGGTCAAAAGACTCTTTCGGCCAAATGACTCTTTCAACTAAATGACCCTTTGGCCAATGACCGATTCAGCCAAATGACCCTTTCGGCCGAACGACCATTTCGGCCAAATGACTTTCGGCCTAATGGTCTGTTCGGCCAAATGGTATATTCGGTCTAGTGGCAACTTTCGGTCTAGTGGCAGTCGGCCAAATGGCTTTCGGCTGAATGGTTTTCGGCCAAATGACCCTTCCGCCAGGAAGAGGCCGAGTCACGACTTGCTGCTCATCGGTTAACACGTTGAGGTGTGAATCAATGAACACACGCTGAAGGTATCTTACTCAAACGCCACAATCAGCACAGTTGCATAAAATAAATCGCGATGGATATCGTTCTGAGATAATTTATGATCTATGGCATCCCAACGGTTAATAAGTGTTAGCATACAAAAGTCATTCGCTCCTAATCTTTCAAACAGATCAAAATGTGGCATACGAAAATGAAATTTGAAATAATTTATACCTGTATTACGCGCGCGAGGCTCAAGCTCTTGTAGACCACACAAAGAAAAGTTAAATTAATGATTACGTCAAGAAAGTATAAAATTCATCATCATCAAATCCATCAAATCATAAACGACATCATAAAATTGTCACGACACAATTTCGCATCAGTAATGATGCTCGTGGATGTCGGTCTCAGGACACCTAAAATTGCATAACTTTTTCAAAGTGTGAAAGGATGGGGGAAGGTCAACAAGCATGAAGTTCTATGGGAAAAAACGACTTAACATGGGAAAAATATGAGAATATGCATACTTTCCAGTGAAAAGTTTTCACTCTTTTGTACCTCTATAGGTGGTGCTGTAGTCAGTCAATCTCGCTCATTAGTGACATTATTAATCTTTACATTATTACGAAGAAGCCTTATTACAGATGGTTTATCAACAAAGTGTGTGATCTTTGAAAATTTTAAATTGAAATGCCCGCTCTTTAAATGATAAGGAAGATGAATTATTCAACTTCCTATCAGTTCAAGTAATGTGCACATTGCCATTATAACTAAAAACTTATTTCTAAAAACCTGGACTCTTCATCAAAAGAGATACAATTTATTTTATTTACTGAAATGATCATCTTGACCGCATGCGCCTGTGGTGGGGCTCGCCATTGTCATTACATTAGACGTAGGTCCAACATAAATTATATTCTTCGGTTTGAAACCGAAATTTCTTTTATTGCTGCCGTCACTTGCTTTTCCAATGCAATGTAAGTGGCAAAAGGAATTGCTTGAAAGCTGATCTTCAAATTCTAACCTGCAACAAAACCAAATTCTTTCGTAATTGGTGACTTCAATGTTAAACACCGTTCATGGAATAATGCTCAAAGCAATTCCAATGGTAAAATTTATTTGAGGATTGTTCTGCGGGATATTATACTCATCTCAATATCCCAATGGACCAACCTGTTTTCTTCCAGTATAAGTCCAGTTCTCATGTTGTTTTTGACTCTAGATCACCTTCCTGTGACGTTTGAAATCTCACGAGAATCCATTAATAATCCCATCGGCTCTATGTTTAATTATTATATAGCTGATTGGGATTGAGTATAAACGTA
Source organism: Armigeres subalbatus (assembly GCF_024139115.2). NCBI lineage: Eukaryota > Metazoa > Arthropoda > Insecta > Diptera > Culicidae > Armigeres > Armigeres subalbatus. The sequence continues at coordinate 11,313 of NW_026942497.1, forward strand.
TATCGATAGGAATTTTGATGTTGATGTTCCTTCTTGATACCAAAAGTGATATTGATAATGCTCTCTTATCTTTGACCAATTTAATTGTTGAAGCCAGAAGCATTCCTAAATGTGAAATTAAATTCAACTCAATTATTATTGACGACGATCTTCAGCTACTGATCCGTCTTTAAAATGTGAGGTAATACTAAAGAACTCAAGATCACCGCGTTGAAAGTTATTCGGCGAGATTTGCAAATGAAATTTAAAACCTTTCGCTATTCTGAGAAATACCAATTTAGAGAATAATGTCTCGAAGTTGGATCTCAGTTCGAAACCTTTTTAGAAATTAACGAAAATTCTAAAAAAAAACCATCAAAAACCAATTCCAGCGCTTAAAGAGTGAATTAAAATTTTAATAACAAATGGCAAAAATGCTCAAAACTCGCTCAGCAGTTCGAGGTGCCCATAATTTTAGTCTAGGTCTCAATCAAGAGAATGTTTTTGACCCTTCGTTAGGAATTAATTTGGATGAAGTGAGATCTATTACTAGAAAATTTAAAAATATGAAATCCCCGGGTGATGATGGTATTTTCTACATAATACTTATCAAAAAACTTCCTGAGAGGACTTTAGCCTTTTTGGTTAATTTATTTAACAAATGTTTTCAATTGGCATACTTTCCGGATAAATGGAAAAACGCCAAAAACGTTGTTCCAATTTTGAAGCCGGACAAAAATCCAGCTGAGGCTTCTAGTTATCGCCCAATAAGTTTGCTTTCTTCAATAAGCAAACTGTCTGAAAAGATTATTTTAAATAGAATGATGGATCATATTAATGACAATTCTATTTTTGCTGATGAGCAATTTGATGTTCGCCATGGGCGTTCAACCACCCATTAGTTATTAAGAGTTACGAATTTAATTCGGCTCAACAAATCTGAAGGATATTCAACTGGAGTGGCTCTTCTTGATTTAGAGAAAGCATTTGACAGTGTTTGGCATGAAGGTTTGATTGTAGAATTGATGAATTTAAATTTTTCTCTTTACATTATTAAACTGATCCAAAATTATTTATCAGATCACTCACTCCAAGTAAGGCAGCATACTGGGGCCCATATTGTATAACATTTTTACTTCTGACTTACCTGATTTACCACCAGGCACTATGGGGAATCAGGTGGCCGAAAATAAAAAATCGACTTTCTCTGATTCGTAATTCAAGTTGACCTACTAAATGCTAATTCTTTGGAGCATTAAACCCTGTATCAGCAATATCAAGCACTCTGCTTCATATGGTTATCAAGATATAGGCATTAGAGCCAGACACTTTTTAGTTCTTGGAAAATCAATGCATTATTCAACTGTCAATATCTTCGGCTACAGTAGCTCTTTCCAACTCTTTAAAAAGTTTCTGAAAGCTTGTTTCATGGACTTGTTAGCGAAGAACGGGTTAGTTATGGAAAATAGGTAGTGAAACATCCGAAAATGACCTGAAGAAAAAAATTTTTTTTTCATACGAAAAGTTCCATACAAAAAAGTTCTCAAAGTTTCGCTTAGCAACTACCACTACGACTTTCTTTGACCTCCCAGAAGGAATTAAACAAATTCCAGCTGCTTATGGCTGCAAATCTGGTGATTCCGATCACTTTTTCGAAAAAGTCATTAATTTTGAAACATTAAATGTAATTATTCTCATAATACACGGCAGACTGTGATGGGCTGGATACAAATCCCATGCGTAATGACAAAAGAGCATCAAGAACAGTTAAAATAGAGATAGTAGATAACACGGAAAGTGTCGTAGGCTTTGTAGTAGGCTCAAAAGACGATAGCTTATGCAGCTATATGATACTCCATTTATGTAGGCTCACCAAGAGGAGGCAACTCATTATCTATCAAGTATCAAGCAAATAAATATGAAAAAAAAAAACAATATACTCTTGAGGGTTACGAAAATACTCTAGGCTTGGATGGATGCGATTTTTCGAGTGCCTTCTTCACATATCTTACCGAATGGATTTTAAAAAGTGGCAGGTATCAAAGATATTAAAGGAAGCGTACTTGAAGAGAAACAACTTATACAGAAAAGGCTTTATGATAGCTTTGTGTGAGAGTCGACCAGCCAAGGCAAGGTGGAGCAGGATCAAGTACACAACTGAAACATTTGTCGACGAGCTGTTTTCGAATCCAAATCTGTTAAGTGAAGCATTAAATGTCAACGAAGAGCTAATTCACCGGTTCTGGAACATTCTGATCGCGATAAACTGCCAAGAGCCAATCAATCCTGAAAAGCTAGACAGTTATTGTAAAGCAACCTACTGCTATATTTGGCAGCTGTATGATTGGTATATAATTCCTGCTACGGTGCAAAAGGTCCTTGCCCATGCCGGAGATATAATAATTCATTCCACAGCATCAGTTGGAATGTTGGCTCAAGAAACAGCTGATTGTCAACACAAGCATTTAAATAAAAATTCGGACTCATCATGCCAAGAAAGCCTCCAGAGAAGAAAATTTACATGACGTTTTCATTCGTGCTATGAACTCGTCGGATCCTTTGATAAGCTCCCTCAACTTGAGTAAGCGACTTCAAAATAAATCTAATCTGGAATATCCAGAAGATGTTCAAAGTTTTTTAGTGACTGAAACTTCTTGCAATACAACAGATTCGAGTACAGAAAAATATACCATAGCAGATATTTTAATCGATCTTGAAGAAATAAATGATGATTTTGTTGAGGATGTTCATGTACATAATGAATAAATAAAATGTTATTGCAGTATACTTATATATCTTTGAAGCTTTTATTGCATGGAGTTCGTTTAGCTTTAATAGAGCTTTATATTGTATTCCCTTTACTTGTTTTACGGGTTAAGAGCCTGAACCAATCTGAAAACTCTACAAAGACAACCTGTTACGTATGTAGATGCAATGGCCTGTATTTGATGGAGTCCTTGTGCAAACTTAGAACATCTGTACAACTCAATTCACATTAAAACAGTATACAATTTTCTAGTTTGAACTCTACAGGTCTGCGCTGCAATAAAATATACATCTATAGACTGCTGTGTACATGAGACATTCGTAGATAAAAGGGATATATTCCATAGAGATCAAAGGTCTGTATTCCAGGGAGTTTGGAGACCTTAGAAGTAATAACGACCTGCAAAACAAGTATTTCACATCTTTTAGACAATAATCTACGATATAAGTGTGAAATATTGCAGAAATGAAATGAAAATATTTTCGGCCACCTACTTGTATGGAACCGCCCCATAGTGCCAGGGTGTCAAAAATCTTTGTTTGCAGATGACACGGGCCAATGGAAAATTTCCCCGAATGCTTCCAAAACTCAGCTTATAATTTTCCCACATAAGCCGAGAACTTCATATTTGAAACCTTCTAACTGACATATTGTCACTATGAATGGGAATCCAATCAATTGGTCTTTCAATGCTAAATATTTAGTACTTCTGCTAGACCAAAAATTACCTTTTAAAAGTCACATTGAAGGCATTCAAGCCAAATGTATCAAATATATTAAGTCTAAGTCTTAAGAACAAACTTTTGATTTACAAACAAATTTTTATCTCCAAATTCCTTGGGAGATTTTTCACAGGAATTTACCAAAAAATTAGCAGGAGTTCCACATATGATTTTCATGGAATTCGGGCATCATTTCGGAAATACATGCATGGAAATATTCTCGGATGATTTTCCGCAGATTATGATGAGAGAGAGTGAGTGACTTTCGTAAGAATTCCACGGGAACTCTAGGAACAGTTTCTGCAGACAGTTTTGGAGTCAGTTCTTCAGTTACATTTTTGCAGAAACCGGTGGATTTTTCTTGAGAATTCCTGGAGGATTCAATGTAAGAAGTTTTGAAAAAAAAGCCCAAACATTTAGGAAAGAATTTGCACACAAATTATGAATGTCTGCAGGAACTGTCTAAATAATTTTATGGGATATTCGAAGTTCTCCGCTAAAATTCCTGTAAAATCTACACAGGAATTTGTGCTGAAAAATTGGGGCAGACTTTCCATCATAATTCTTGGAGAAATTTTTGTAAAAAATTCTCGGTTTTTCCGCATGAACACTCGGAGAAAGTTTCCACAAGAATTAAAGGAGTTTTTTCCGCATAAATTTCAAACTAATTTTTGCAGGAATTTCCGAAAATCCCGAATGAATTTCTGCTTATATTTCCAAGACTGGATACGAATTCAACTTATTTTATACAGAAAATTAGTTCAAAATCCGAGATTGCATTATTCTGTTATCTTACAATATGCAAATTTGTTTTGAGATTAATTGTTGGATATTTATGGCTTCGACAGCTATTTCTTATTAATGTTAAATTTATCTTTCATCAATTGTGATTAAATTTAGCCTGAGCTTTTGTATATCAATGCATTTTGTAACAAATTTTGTATAATGATATGGAAATGCTAATATCATCTTCCAAACTTGGACGTACATGTTCATGATAGCATTAGAGGCGAAAGTATAGAATTGATAGTTCCGTTAGGATACGGCAAGCATGAAGAATGTTTTTATAGAAGTCGATTTGAAAGCGAGCGGAGGGCAATATTTGTGATGGCACATATCGCACGACCTTCCTTCTGCCAAGCTCCTGTATGAAGGGGAGAGGAAGAATATCAGTGTGGAAGCTGATATATCTCCACTGGCAAAAGGGAAGGTGGTTTGACTTGCTCATATGCCATCGCGTGCGGAAGGATTTGCTATCGACGAGTACTGTCCCCAAATTTCTAATATGACATCAGCATTTAGTCGAATAGGATTTTTATTGCATGTTCTGTTTTCATTGCGTCCGTCCTCGTCGCAAACCAACTTGGCTGCCCTCGGAGAGAACAAAGCAGAGAAAGGCACTGCTGCTGTACCGTCGACCAATAACAGCTTAATTGATGGATGCCCCCACCAAGGGTAGTACACTAAATTAATGATGAAATTTAGTATAGTTTGAATAACAAAACCCTACAGAAAATAACAGAACAAAACATGCCAAAACTTTCCTATGAAACTGTGCTTATAGAAATAGTTTTGATGGCTTAGTTCATGCTAACTTAACCTTGGAATTTCTAGTGGTGAATAAGGCCATCCAGAATGATTATTATACTAACTGCGAATTTTTTAGTTCGCTTTTCATTTTAGCATAATCAATAATCATGTGTGAAGTTGTAGTTTAGAATCATATAAAAAACCTTATTTCAAAACCGCAGTTGAAGGGAGAACGTT
>NW_026942498.1:0-16285 GCF_024139115.2 Armigeres subalbatus
GACTTTCAATAAATCGTTCGTTCACTTCAAGTGGTGGAATAAAATGGGATAGTACGAAATCGTCATATGACAAGTGAAGACACTCCACTAGAAGCTCTAAATAACCAATGACTGACGTATTGTAGAGCTCCATAATTGTGAATCTTGGGTGGTGTTCCTCCAGTTTTCCTAAGCGTTTAGGGTTCCCAGGTCCGATTCCACCGCGTTCAGCAACCAGCGTGTCCGTGGCCTTCCACGAAGTCGCTGGCCTCTATCCGGATCTCTGGTGAATATTGTTTTTGCTATTCTTTCTTCCGACATTCGCGCTAAGTGACCGACCCACTGGAGTTTGCCGTATTTTATACGATTCACCATATTTTCTTCTTTATACACTTGATGCACCTCGTGATTCATGCGTCTGCGCCATTCATCATTTTCTAGTTACTCATCGAAAAATGTACGTAGCACTTTTCGCTCGGAAACCCCAAAAGCTTTCCGATCCGCCTCTTTTTACATCCTTACGTATCAGAACAAATTTCGTTCCCAATATTTGAGGAAGCCCCTACTTGCAGCTGCAATACGTCTTTTCACTTCACAGGAAACGTCATTGTCGCATGTCACAAGTTTTCAAAGATAAACAAATTCTTGAACAACTTCCCCATCAAGCACTTCCTTAGCACTAACACCAATAGGTCTACCTTTATCTTTTTACCCGTAACCATGTACTCCGTCTTGGTAGAGTCGATTGTTTAGCTTATCCTCGCCGGCTCCTTTTTCATTAGGACAAAAGCCTCCACTACTGCTCTGCGATCGATTCCAATGAGGTCAATGTCGTCCGCAAAAATCAGGAGCAGTGTTGTGCTTAATCATTATCAGACGATCATGATTGCAATTTTCATGTGAAAACTTCTCACGTGAAAACAGTAGGCGAGGTGTCACCGGCGACAACTTCTCAAATTTTGTACTCAAACGATAATAAACACAGAATTTTCATTCAATCATTAATCTTCACTAATAATAGCTAATTGTTAACAGTCCCGTTATATCTTTTATTTGGCGTTATAGCTTCATGCTAGTGAGGAAAAAGAGTTCAAAATGTAACGGTAAATGCTTCAAATCAAGATACGATTTTCAAACGATTCTTAATCGCTGGCGAGTTTTAATCACTTGATAATTTAAAAGTAAAATCGCGGGTGAGTCTGATCATTCTCGATTTATCGAAATTTTGATTTTTCCCAACCCTGATCAGGAGCATATGCGACCATGATGATAGTGCCATTCTTCTGCACGCCAGATCTCCTAATCACTCCATCGAGTGCAATATTTACAATAAATTCGGAAGCGCATCACTCTGTTCCAATCTCTCCACGGTCACCAACGCGGTTGATACGTCGTCTGCAACCCGAATACTTTATTTCGAGCCATCCAGCGTTGCACGTATCATCGTAATCAGCTTCGCCGGAGAACCATGTTCAGACATTATCTGCCACAGCTAATTCCTTTTCACTCAACCGTACCTTGCTTTGAAATCAATAAACAGATGGGTAAATCTGCGATTTGTACTCCAGGAAATTCGCAAAGAGGATCATCTTCAGGCTAAACATCTAATCCGTCGTTGATCGTCCTTCACGGCCAGACAGGTAGATTTTGAAACTGGAACAACGAAACTGATTAGACTAGCCATCTACTGAGGGAGCGCATCTAGTTACAGAATTATTATTTTCAAACAGATTATCAGTGGATTCAGATTGCTATAAAAATATATAAAAATTCAAAAATTGAACGCTTTTCCGGATGTTCCGGAATTTCCGAAAGTCCACATGGTGGCTACCCGGAATCAATTAGTGTTCCTTGCATTGATTTTTGCGCTCACAATATTAAAATAAAAGATTAATGAAGATAATATTATGAGACGAATATTCGGAATATGTCTCTTCTCTTCTTTTTTTACGTTATTACAAAAAATGGTTCACGATTACGCAACTGTTGAGAACAAAATGTAAGAAATGACGATTGGTTCGGGAATTCCGGTATTTCAGGAGGACTTCTTGGTGGCCACTGGGGTCTCGGAATCAATAAATGATACTCGCAATCTCGCGCTTAGAATCATAGGGGCGTAACTGTATTGACCGATTTATTTTCGACGATGTTTTCTTTTTATCAATGTAGTGAATTGGGTAGTTTGCCGAAGATTCATGGTTGTAATGAAGGATGATTGTATCTTCCACCTGAAGCAAATATAAAATCGATGAAGAGAAATCGATCAATACAGCAACGCCCCTATGATTCTAAGGGCAAGCAAAGACTCTGCTTCTATAATGCTATTACAAATGATTTTTCGATTTTTGAATGTTTCTAGAACGAACTGCACTTCTGGAGCACTATTTGGAGACCACCAGGTAGCCCTTGCTAAATTTTGCCAGGTAGCCCTTGCATAAATATAAAAACAAAAAAAGAATAGATTCAAAAAATTAATTTATTGGATAAAAAAACTGGGAAAACAAAATTCTAAATGTAAAAATTATTAAATCGCGAATTTAAAATTGTAATTGCCCAGAACGTTTTTAACCTTCTTCGGATATTAGAAAAAACTTACGAATAAGATGTTGGGGTCATATTGACCCAGAAATGTAAATGCTTATAAAACAGTCAAATTATAACCGAATTGCAAAGTTAATATACCGTTCGAAAGATAAACTCATCAATTTTGTGGCTATGTGGTGATATGCTGGTTCTGAAGACAATGGCCACCGGGCACGACTTCCACGAGGACCTTGTCGGTCATATAAAGGGGAACATAAAAATTACATCCCATATATGCCATTCGATTGCTAATTCTTCATATATTCTCTTAAAACGAGGTAATGTATATGGTCCATAGGAAGGGCTTCCAAACGAAAGTAGCCACTCCTGGTACATGCAAGGTGCCCCCAAGGAACCCGCAGAGAGGGACATTCCGTTTTAGCACCAAAATATGCCGTGCACCGGCTCTTTCGTCATGATTTTCCACCAAACAGATGGTTTTTGCGCTTGAGTAATCGCTAAGTGACCACATTGTAGCCACTCTTGGAGCCTATGAGGTGCCCCCATTGGAACCAATAAAAGGGGATATTTCCGTTTTAACACCAAAAATATGTCGTGCGATAGCTCTTTCGTCATGATTTTCCACAATATAGATGATTATGTGCTCCTAAATCGATAATGCCGACCACATTGGCCCTCTTGGAACCTATGAGGTGCCATTGGGGAACCCGGCAGAAAGGAATATTTCGATTTAACTCCAAATATAATATGTCATGCGGTGGCTCATTCGTCATGATTTTCCACAAAATAGATGACTATGCGCTCGAAATCGATAATTGGCCACATTGGCCCACTCTTGGAGCTTATGAGGTTGCCCTCAGAGCAACCCGTAAAAGGACATTTCCGTTTAACACCAAAATATGTCGTGTGGCGGCTCTTTTTATCATGATTTCTCACCAAACAGATGGTCATGCGCTTGAAATCGATAAATGATCCACATTGGCCACTCCTTGTATATGCAAAAGGTGCCCCAGGGAACCGTAGGAGAGAGACATTTCCGTTCTGGCACCCAAAATGTGCAGTGCTGCAGCTCTTTCATCATGATTTTCCACAAAATAGATGATTATGCGCTCCGAAATCGATAAGTGACCACATTGGCCCACTCTTGGAGCCTATGAGGTGCCCTCGAGAATCGTAAAGAGGATATTTCACTTTTAACACCAAAATATGCCTAAACGTGCGGCAGCTCTCTCGTCATGATTTTTCCACAAAATAGATGATTATGCGCTTGAAATCGATAATTGACCACATTGGCCGCTCTTGGAGTCTACCAGGGGCCCCAGGAACCCGTAGAATGGGATATTTCCGTTTTAACACCGAAATATGCCGAGCGGCGACTCTTTCAGTGTGTTTTTCCACAAAAGAGATGGTTATTCGCTCGAAATCAATAAAGTGATCATTGTTGCCACTCTTAGAACCACATTGGCTACATTTGGAAACCTGCTGAAGCTCCCTCGGATAACACGTTGGCAGATGACATTTCCGTTTAACACCGAAATATAACTGTGCGGCGGCTCTTTCGTCATGATTTTCCACTAAATAAGATGATTACTGCCTTTAGAAGTCGATAAGTGACCATTGGCCCACTCTTACTGGAACCAATGAGATGCCCACGGGAACCCGTAGATGGTGACATTGTCCGTTTTATACCGAAATGAATAAGTGACCACATTTTTTCCATTTTACGGAACCTATGAAGGCTATACCGCCGTGTTCCTCGCTAGGAGAGGACATTTCACGTTCTTACTCTTACTCTTACTTGGGGCCGATGCCCGTAGCGTGTTCAAGCTGCGTGCACGCCGCGTCACGCAAAGGTATCCGGCATCAAATGTAGTCGTGCACACGTTTGCATGTGTGCATTACTCCATTGATGCTGGGTACACCTACGTCGTGTTTACTGCGACGTCTGCGCTGAATAACGATAAACTTACGTGGACATGCCATTCTGTGCAGCAGCTCTTTCACTATAATTTTCCATCAAATAGTTGGTAATGCTCTTGAAATCTAATATCAACCCAGGGAACCCCAGGCCTAATTTCAGTAATTGTGGAGTGTCTTGAAGAATTCATTGAAAGTGTCTGTACTTTGAAATCTAACTCACTTTTGAGGAACTTTTCCTCAACAGAATTGCTCTCGCAGTAAATAGCATTCGACGCGAAATCCTGCTCCATTGTTTCATATTGAAAAATGACCAGATCGGACTATGGGCTCAGAGTTATCAGCCAAAATACTAATTTCAGCAGCTGCATGGGGAAAATCACTTTTCTGGCACTTATGCTCATCCGATTGGCTTGCAATAAGTTGCGTTCAATGAAAGTTTTAGAATGCAAATAAACATATATGATGAAAATAAGAGAGCTTTCTACCTATTAGTGTTATATTAGACTTTTCTTATATATTTCTCAGCCCTTTTGAACAAACGATAAAGGCATAATCACCACTAGGTAGATTAATCTTGTTTTCTATCAAATAGGTCATTTCCTTCTGAACTTACTATCTTCAACCTACAAGGTATCCGCATAGTCTCACGGAAAGAAGATTTTTTATATCAAAATGTTGCGTTTCTTGTATCATTTGTCCACGGCGATCGGTAAAAGAAACCTCAAACTCTATAAGTCGATATTGAAGGACTAATCGACTAATAGTAATATCGAGATGCGGAATAGAAAATCCTTGGAGAGCTGTTCGAAAGAATCATCATGATAGCCAGAAACTATTTTTAATTTGACTCAAGTATACTCAATTTCAAATGAAGAAGAATTTCAAGCACATAACCAACTTTTTGAAGACTTGTGGCCAGGGGTGAACAATGATGAGACGAAAGATAGAGCTACCATAAGCTTGGCACAAAGCAGCACAGTACATTAGTATAACCATGAAAATGTCCTCTCCCTACAGAGTTCACCAGGAGCATCTCAAAGAAGTTTCAAGAGTAGAACAATATCACTAATCAACTCCAAGCACATGACCATCTGTTTGGTAGAAAATAACAAAAGAAAGAGCCACCGCACGGCATAAGTAAAATGTACTCTTCCACGGCTCCCTGTGGGCACCTCCATAGGTTCTGGGGTGGACAATATGTCAATAATCGATTTCAAGGGGCACCTATTTGGAGGAAAATCGACGAAAAGAGCCGCCGCATGACATATGTTGGTGTAAAAATGGAAATGCCATCTTCTACGTGTTCTCCGAGGGCCTCATAGGTTTCAAATGTAGCCAATGTGGTCACTTATCGATTTCGAGCTACACGTCTATCTGTTCGATGAGAAAACACCAAAGAGCCGCCACACAGCTTATATTGGAGTAAAATGGAAATATCCTCTTCTACGGGTTCCCTGGGGCCCCTCCTTAGAGTTCCAGGCGACTGCCAATGTGGTCACTTATCGATTTCAAACGCATAATCATCTATTTTGTGGAAAATCATGACGAAAGAGACGCCGCACGGCATATTTTGGTGCTAAAACGGAAACGTCCTCTCATACGGAATACCCGGGGGCACCTTGCATATACCAGGAGTGGCCAATGTGGTCATTTAACGATTTCAAGCGCATAACCATCTGTTTGGTGGAGAATCATGACAACAGAGCCGCCGCACGGCATATTTTAGTGCTAAAACGGGAATGTCCCTCCTGTATGGGTTCCCCGAGGGCACCTTGCATATACCATATGGGAGTGGCCAATGTAACAGTCGTTTATCGATTTCAAACATAACCATCTGTTTGGTGGAGAATCATGACAAAGAGGCCGCCTGCATATTTTAGTGCTAAGACAGAATGTCCCTCCTGCGGGTTCCCCCAGGGGCTTACTTGCATATACCAGGAGTGGCCAATGTGGTCATTTATCGATTTCAAGCAGCTTAACCGTCTGTTTGGTGGAGAATCATGACGAAAAGAGCCGCCACGGCATATTTTGGTGCTAAAACAGGAATATCCCTTCTGCAGGTTCCCCAGGGCGCCTTGCATGCACCAGGAGTGGCCAATGTGGTCATTTATCGATTTCAAGCACATAACCATCTGTTTGGTGGAAAATCATGACAAAAGAGCCGCCACCTTTTGTATATTTTAGTGCTAAAACCCGGAAATGTCCCCTCCTGCGCACGGGTTCCCCAGAGGGCACCTTGCATATGCCAGGGTAGCCAATGTGGTCATTTATCGATTTCAAGCGCATAACCATCTGTTTTGGTGGAAAATCATGACCAAAGAGCCGCCGCACGTATGCTGTTTTAGTGCCCTAAAACAGAATGTCCCTTCTGCGGGTTCCCAGGGGCGCCTTGCATGCACCAGGGTAGCCAATGTGGTCATTTATCGATTTTCAAGCATAACCACCATCTGTTTGGTGGAAAATCACGACAAAGAGCCGCCGCACATGCATATTTTGGTGCTAAAATAGTGAAATGTCCCCTCCTGCTGCGGTTCCCCAGGGGCACCTTGCATATACCAGGAGTGGCCAATGTATGGTCTTTTTATCGATTTCAAGCGCAGTATCATCTATTTCGTGGAGAATCATGACAAAAACCGCCGCACGGCATATTTTAGTGCTAAAACGGAAATGTCCCTCCTTCGGGTTCCCCGGGAGCATCTTGTATGTGTACCAAGGGTAGCCAATGTGGGTCTTTTATCGATTTCAAGCGCATTATCATCTATTTTGTGGAAAATCATGACGACAGAGCTGCCGCGCGGTATGTTTTGGTGCTAAAACGGAATCTTCCCTCCTGCAGGTTCCCCTGAGGGCACCTTGCATATACCAAGGAGTGGCCAATGTGGTCATTATCAATTTCAAGTGAATAACCATCTGTTTGGTGGAGAATCGCGACAAAAAGAGCCGCCGCACAGCATATTTTGGTCTGCTAAAACGGAAATGTCCCCTCCTGCGGGTTCCCCGAGGGCACCTTGCATGTACCAGGAGTGGCCAATGTGGTCTTATATATCGATTTCAAGCGCATTATCATCCTATTTTGTGGAAAATCATGACGAAAAGAGCCGCCGCACATTGTATTTGGTGCTACAACTGGAAATGTCCCCTCCTGCAGATTCCCCGAGGGGCACCTTACATGTATGCCAGGAGTAGCCAATGTGGTCTTTTATCGATTTCAAGCGCAGTATATCATCTATTTGGTGGAGAATCCTTGGCAAAAGACCCGCCGCACGGCACTTTTGGTGCTAAAACGGAAATGTCCCCTCCTGCAGGTTTCCCGAGGGGCACCTTCCGTGTACCAGGAAGTGACAATGTGGTCTTTCATCTATTCAAGCGCAAGTATTATCTATTTTTGTGGAAAATCGCTGACAGAAAGAGCCGCCGCATTATATTTTGGTGCTACAACGAAATGTCCCCTCCTGCGGATTCCCCAGGGAGACCTTTGCATATATGCCAAGGGTAATGATGTGGTCACTACATCGATTTCAACCGCATAACCACCATCTGATTGGTGGAAAATGCAACGACAAAAAAAGAACCCGCCGCACTTTGTATTGCTGTTTTAAGTACTAAAACGGAAATGTCCCCTCCTGCAGGTTCTCCCCAGGGCACCTTGCATGTACCAGGAGTGGCCAGTAGCGGTCTTTATATCGATTTCAAGCGCAGGCCTATCATCTGTTTGCAGCGGAAAATCACTTGACGACCAGAACCGCCGCCACCCTTGCGTGCATTTTAATTTTCTAAAACGGAAATGTCCCCTCCTGCTTTTTTTGGGTTCCTGAGGGCACCTTGCATGTAACCAGGGAGTGGCCACTTTCGTCCGGAAGCCCTTCCATGGACCATACATTACCGTTTTAAGAGAATATGAAAATTAGCAATCGAATGGCATATATGGAGCGATTTTATGCTCCCCTTATATATGATAACAAGGTCCCCGTGGAAGTCGTTGCCGGTGTCCATTGTCACAGAACCAGATTTCAGCATATCACTACATAGCCACAAAATTGATGGAGTTTATCTACTAGAGAGCGGTATATAAACTTTGTAATTCGGTTATAATTTGCTTCTGTTTTAAAAGCATTTTACATTTCCGTTGATATATTCCTAACATCTCGTATTCGTAACTTTTTTTGTGTGGTCGTTCCTGTTGCACCTTAAAATACTTTTTTCATGTCAGATGCTTCATTTTCCACAAAATATTAAAAAGTCAAGAAATTTCAGAACGATCGGATTATCAGGTAAAAAGTTATTCTACTTTGGGGAATTTCGTTTTGGGTCCATATTATTTAACATCTTACTAAGGTTAAAATCGATTTTTAGAAAACGGAACTGACGCACTTTGAGTTAAAACAAAAACTTGGGTTTTAGAAAGTTAACGATGACTTGCCTCTGTGCTATGTGCATGGCGTTAAAATCTAGATTCATATAAACAACCGCTTGAGCGATTGTTGTATAGAACAATATACGTTTTAATTAGTAAAATAAAAGTTTTTGTCGTTTTGCACTTTTCGAAGCTGTAATATGAGGTAAAAAGAAACAAGATACATTCTTTGAGAATAGACATCTACTTGTCATAAGGCGCAGGTGAACAACGAAATTACTTATTCAAAAGAAATTAAATTGTCTCTTCTACCGGTTTTAGAAAGTGTCCCATTTATTACATCAAGGACAGCGACATGAGCGATCGTACTATATAGCAAAAGAATTAAAAGCAAACATATATGGTTACAAAACACAATAAATTCAGGATACTTGATTGAAATAATAACTAGAACTAAATAACTAATAATAAAAACATTTCTCCAGATCCGCTCTGCCAGTGATAAATACCAAATCAGTTCCTAAACGAAACCGTGTTTTCCATCCTTTAAAGTATAGGTGTACGACCCTAATACGGCAACAGCCGAAAGTAAATATTCGGAACAGCTCTACAATCACTGTATTGAGTCCGCCTCATAACCAAAAACTACGTGCCAGAGCAAATCAAATTGTCATTTGGTTCTAACCCGACAACAAAGATCGACGATTAACCAAGCCCCGGCTTTCGCACTTGATCGCGCGAGCTGTACCAAATTTCGTTACTTTTTCAATAGCCCCTGCCCGTACCTGTATTGCCCAACTTTGCGTAATAATCGTGAAATCGATTCGAATTCAAATCAGATCACAACACGCTCGCGCACACAGTCCATCAGTTGCACCTTGATTGATCAATTTCGGCAGATTGAGTATCTGTTGGAAGTTCGCTTTTGGAGTGGTATTCGATGGTCGAATTTCTTTCCACGCGCGTAATAACGCCGGGTAGTTCGGCCACGATTATAATATAATCGTAATTGCACTCGGTTCGTTGGTTTTGTTGCAACTTTTAAGTGCTGGATGCTCGATTAGGAGTTGATTACACGCGGTGGTAGGTTCCCTGTTGATTGTCTGCCGAATTTAATAAACCCGCGAATTGGATGATTTATAGAGACGTAATGTTACGGAGCAATGGTCGAAGTGTAAAGAGTACCTCAAAGCTTTTTGTGGTACTTGAGCGTAATAGAACATTCCGATGATCAAGGCGCATTGCGGTTGATCAGTTAAGACTTATCAGTCAGTTGGAAATGTTTAAATGCTGCAGATCTAGCAGTATGAAAACGATGACGACCCACTGAAGAAGATGGTTTTAGACCAGATTCGAAAGCAAACACTTTAATCTGATTTTTTTACTTTTATTTTTCAAAATACTGTCTTTTTATAACTCACTAATATTATTTTCCTCATAACTATTATCCTCTCTAAACGTATCATCCTGGCCTAAACTAACTGGTAGAAAAGTATTGTGCTGCGTTTATCATCCAACGACCCAATGCCATCCAGTAACCAGTAAAACAACATTTGCAGCTCCTCGCCTTTGTATTTGCATGATTGAGGTTGCTCCTACATGAACCTCCACCTTCTAAAAAGCCACACACAACTCTTGTTTCGTGCACGATAGGCTAGTTAAAATAATAAATGTTGAGGCAAGCCTAAACTTTCGTGTTAATAATATGTTACAATGAGAAATTATTCTTCAAAAGTTTTAACAGATTTGTTTTTGTAATAATTTTGGTTGCATGTTGTATGATCTCTTACCACAGAGGCCATTCCCCGTCAAAATGAGGAGTTAGTCTATCATGGAAACCATGTAGTGAAAACGATGCGCTGAAAATGTATCGCCGAACAACACCGCAACTGAAAGACCTAGAACCCAAGAACCGGTAGGCACGCACATGCCGTTGCTGTTGCTGCAGTTATTCCGTTTTCATTTATAACCCGCTCCATCAATAGCTTCAGACCGCTTCAAGTCTGAGGTGGCGCCCGGTGCCAGCCTCTCCGTCGATGGTGATTATGAGGCAGCGGCACGATGGGATGGGATGAGGCGTGACCACTATGACATCGCCGCCGCCGCCGCACACTGATTGCCGACCGGCTCAAAGGATTGCTCGCTACTGTAACTATACGCATACATAAAGGTACGAAAGGTGTTTTTCCCGTTCACCTCGCTAAATTCGCGCTAAACAAGATCCGATTGTTTTTGGCAATCGTCGATTTCTGAAATCTGTCCCGCAAAGGAACTGTGACCGGGAAGACTATTAGTCATCGCGGAAACCGCAAATCAACTTTAGCGCCACGGATAAACAAATTATATCGGAGACCAGTTGCCAGGGTGGAGATTGTATTTGTCAGAGTGAAATTCAGATCGCTTTAATCAATTGAAGGCTGTACAATGACAACCACGTCCTAAATAGTTGCGTGCTTGACTGTTTATTTCAAAGAGAAGAGCTGAAGCCGGGAAATTACTGAAGAAATGAATCAAAACATATGATTTTCCAGTTAATTAAAATGAACGACTAAAAAGTTGAAGAAAGACTACTACCTGCTGCGATTTTTCGGACTCCTTTTTAAGAATACGCATAAAAAGCCCTTACGGTAAGAAATCCACTCGAAAAGAAATATGTAGTAAACTAGCAGAATCCATGAGGAAACATTTTATAACTCTCATCTTCTATACAAGAAAGATAATAATGTTCACTGGGCGCATCGTGCTTTCGTGCTGTAAGTTCTTTCTCTCTCTTACGAAAGGAAGTTTTTTAATACTGCCAGAAACTACTTTAAATTTCAACAATTATGCTTAGCGCTATTTGTACCCACACCCCCTGATCCCGTTACACGATCTTTGCAAGGACCCGTGCCTTCGTTTACGTTTACGTTGAGACCCGTTTGCGGAAATGGAAATTCCGTCAAGCGGTGTAGCCAATCACTGCAGGGCACCGTTCTGGGAAAAAGGAAAACCTCTTAAGAAGGTCACGTCTCCACGCTCAGTAATGAGTATTAACAAAAACAAGAGGAAGGAGGAGTCTCTGAATTCTCCACTTCCTTCAAAAGAAACAAAGAAGTTTCAAGACCGTCCTGCCCAAGCGCGGAAAAAATAGAAGAGGAAGCTGGAGGAATTCAGATATTCCTTCCTAACTCCTAATATCGGAAATAATTCTTCTCCAATCAGAACTGAGCAATCAGTTCCGATTTGATTAATGATAAATTGAGCAAATCGAATCTACCTCTAGCCCAGGTGAGTTCAGATTCATGCAGCAAAAACAAGAGATTCCGCCAATTGTGAAGGTATCTGTTGCCGAGTTTTCCTGGCTTCCGGAATGAGATTTTTGGAAGTAACCTTCAGGGGATCAAGGTTTCATTTCAAGATTGCTAGGAAGAGGTGACTGCCGCGTTTGTTTGCCGGGATCGCTTTGACGATCGCAAACGTCTTCTTCACTATTTAACTGAGAAGCATACCATAAATTGCTTCACATACGACGACAAAACTGAGCGATTGTTCAAAAGTCGTCTTCAGACGAAAGGTCTCCCCAGTGATGACCGAAATCACTGGATGAGATTAAAATTGAAATTTCTCAAGTGCTTGGATTTTCACCAGTCCAAGTCAATTAAAGATTGAAAGAAATCCCATTCCTGGTACTTTGGAAAGGGCATTTCTCAAGAATTTTATTCAGTTCATTTGTAACAAAAGTAGACTAAATAATATGAAAGAAGTTTGGAGAAAGGCCTGTATTATGTCTCATGTCCGTGTTACCATGGGAACATTTCCACGCAGGCCCTGGGGAAATTCAAAACCCCACCCAGTGCCCGTAGTGCTGCCAAAGAAGTGGGGTCATGAGAGACCAAACACTGTCATTCATGGATGCTAAATTCTGCATGATTTTGTGGTGGAACCTCTCTCCGCCAGAGACGCATGTCCTGTGAGAAAGATTCCAATAAATATAAGTGCACAAACTGTAGGGGCAATCATTAGGAAATCCAATTTCTGGGAATGCCCTTCGCACGCAAAAAAAGTTTTGAATTCCGATGCAAAATTGATGACAGGAAATTCCAATCAGATCCCCAGATTCAACGGGTAGAAATTTTTTCAAACGCTCAAATTTCAGAAACCGGTTACCGGTCGAAACAATTCATAGCTACCACTGAATTCACAGAACAAATTTTGCCGCTCGTCAACAGAGTATGGCAAAAGCACTTCAGTAATTCAATTTTTTCAATGTACACTACGTATGCAAACATCGCTTGCTTTAAGTAGACCATAATTTCTCTTCTCAAAATGGCAATGAGTTTATACCCATGTCCCAACGGAAGAAATAACGGTCTATGTTGCCGACTCCAGGTAGCATGACTGCTTCCATTCGATTTTTTAACTGAACAATTTGCATCACATGATTGATGCAATGTTCAAGAAACAAATACTTCATTCCTGAAGCTGTTCATTCAGATTGAGTATAGAAGTACACACACAAAAATTGTTATCGGACTCCCGTTTCAATGGATCCAAATAATTGTGTGAGAAAATTCTAAATTGGAATGCCCGCGCTCTCTAAAGGGTAAGAGGAAGATGAGATTATTCAACTTCCTTTCTCAGGTTCATAATGTACATATTGCGCCATTATAACTGAAACGTATTTAAAACCAAGACTCTCCATTAAAAGGAGATCCAACCTATTTTATCTACAGAAATGATCTCGTCTTGACAGCTTGGTCGCCATTGTGCATTAATAGACGTATCAAACATAAATGTATTTTCCTTCGTTTGAAAACCAAGAGAAGTTTTTTGAAACCTTAGGAGGTTTCTTTTGAAACAAATTTTCCAGACGAATTTTCACCTTCATTTGCAGCCTACTTGCACTTTTTTCAATGCAATAGGCAGCAAAAAGAATTTGTTGGCTTGATCTTTACAAATTCTGACTCGCAACAAAATTCAAAATTCTTCGTAATTGGTAACTTCATTTCCAAACACCGTTCATGGAATAATGCTCAAAGCTTGAAATTCCAATGGTAAGGTACGACTTTGAATTATTCTGCAGGATATTATGCTATTCAATATCCCAATGGACCAACAGCATTTTCTTCCAGTCGAAATCCTTCTACAATTGATTTAAGTTTTAATGCGGATTCAGAAGTCAGCTGTGTGGCCAATTGGTAACCTCATGCTGACTTTGACTCTAATCCACCTTCCTGTGACGTTTGAAATCTCACAAGAAGCCATTTATAATCCAATCAAGCTCTGCTTTTAATTATCATAAAGCTGATTGGGATTCTCTCAAAGCAATATATCGATAGGAATTTGATGTTGATATTCCTCTCGATACCAAAAGTCGATATTGATAATGCTCTCGTATCTTTGACAAATTTAATTGTCGAAGCCAAGAGCATTTGCAATTCCGAAATGAGAGAAATTAAATTCAACTCCATTATTATTGACGACGATCTTCCAGCTACTGATCCGTCTTCTAAAAAATGTGAGAAAGAAGGCAACGTACCAAAAAGAACTCGCGATCCCACGCGTTAGAAAGTTATTGGCGAGATTTGCAAAATGAAAATTCAAAAAACGTTTCCGCTATTCTGAGAAATACCAACTTTGAGAATAAATGTCTCGAAGTTGGATCCCAGTTCGAAACCCTTTTTAGAAAGTAACAAAATTCATAAAAAACCTCAAAGAAAGCCAATTCCAGCGCCCAAAGAGGAAATAAATTTTATTAACTCTACAATGGCGAAAAGGCTCAAAAAGCTTGCTCCAGCAGTTCGGAGTGCCCATAATTTTAGTCTAAGTCTCACTGGTCAATTGAAGATCACAGGATTACACCCAGGCTTCGAAGACATTCTCTCGATCAAGAGAGAGTATTTTGACCCTTCGTTAAGGAACAACAATTTGGATGAAGTGAAGAGATCAACCCACTAGAAAAATTTAAAATACTTAGAAGCCCCAGGTGATGATGGTGGCATTTTTCTACATACTTATCCAAAAAACTTCCCTGAGGAAGCTCTTTATCCTTTTTTGGTTGAATTTATTTAACTTAAATGTTTTCAATTGGCATACTTTTTCCAGATAAATGGAAAAACGCCATAAGTTGTTCCAATTTTTGAAGCCGGACAAGAAAATCCAGCGAGAGAAGAAGCTTCTAGTTGTCACATGTAATCGGTTTGCTTGCTTCAATAACCAAACTGTTTTGAAAAAAATTATTTTTAAATAGAATGATGGTTCATATTAATGACAATTCTATTTTTGCTTGCTGATGAGCAATTTGGTTTTCATACTTGGGCATTCAACCCACTCATCCAGTGATTATTACAGAGTTACGAACTTAATTCAGCTCAGCAACAAATCCCTGAAGGATATTCGACTGGAGTTGCTCTTCTTGATATATAGAAAAGCATTTGACAGTGTTATTTGGCATGAAAGTTTGATTATAGGAGTAGTGAATGGGCGCAATTTTCCTCTATACCCATCATTAAACTGAAATTCAAAAATTATTTATCAAGATCACTCGCTGCAAGAGTAAAGCTATCAGAATACTAAATCTGATAGATTACCTGCTCAGAAGGCTAATTAATCTAAAAGGCTAGCATACTGGGGCCCATATTGTTATATAACATTTTACTACTGACTTACCTGTGATTTACCACCAGAGGTGTCAAAAATCTTTGTTTACACAGATGTACACGGGCCTTTCAGCCTAAAAGAGCGAAACCCTTCAGTATCATTTGTAATGAGATGCAACAAAAAGTTTGGATATTTTCCTCCACTTACTTGCAAAAATGGAAGAAGAAATTTCCCCGAATGCTTCAAAACTCAAAGCTTATAATTTTTTCCCACATAAATAAAATGACTAAACTTCTTATTTGAAACATTCTAGCAGACATATTGTCACTATGAATGAGGGTTCCAATTAATTAGGACTAGCGAAGCTAAATATTTAGGACTTCCTGCTAGATCAAAAATTAACTTTTAAAAATCCCATTGAAGGCCTTCAAGCCAAATGGTATAACAAAATATATTAAGTGCCTACTATCCACTTCAAACAGAAAATCAAAACTTTGTCTTAAGAACAAACTTTTGATTTTACAAACAAATTACAGAACCTACCATGTTATATACTGTGCCAATATGGACTAGTTGCTACAATACCAAGAAAGAAGGCACTCCAGAGGATTCAAGGCAATGAAAAATTTTGCAAAAAGCTGATTCTGAATTTGCCTCCGTGGTATAGATACCAATAGAACTTCATGGAATTTCTAATGATTGAGAGACATTGCAGCAAATGTCCAACAAAATAATTTCAATTTTAGACAAAAATCGTTGCAATCTTTATATGTGCATGACAAATTAACCTCCTGTACCCTTAGTATAAAAATAGGTTAAGAGATTTGAACTTAAGTTACAGAGAAACATTGTAATTCCTACATGGTTCAATTCAAGCTTCAGAGAAAAATTCTAACTGCCAGAAGCAAT
>NW_026942499.1:0-35383 GCF_024139115.2 Armigeres subalbatus
CGCTGCGAAACGGTTTTCCCCAAAAGTCAATGTTTTCTTGGTAATTTTCACACAAACTTCAAACTGCATGTGTTACAACCAAATTAGGTAAAAATTGAGGAAAACTATTTTAATATTAAATGCCATCGTTTAAGCATAAGGAAACGAAAAATTCAAAAATTGAATCACTCTAGCCTACATGCAGATAGCGTGAAAATGTTGCTAGAGTCAGCGCATCCCAGGGATATTATTGTTAAGGTTCAACTCTCACCGCAGCGCACCAAAGAATTTGTGAAAAAGTGATGAAACGAAAAAAGGTTTTCATATAGCAGTCACGATTATCGTTTATCTTCCAAGGCTAACTCCATAAAAAAAAAGTGATGGATGAAAAATGCCCCTCACCATAACAACGTAAAAAAAATACTTTAAATTAAAAAAGTAATATTTCCAACAGACCTTAGCAGAATTTTCTAAAAAGTCCAGTTTTGTATTGAAATCAACAGCTTTCATACTGCTTAGATCTGTTAAAAAGACCATTTTGGAAAGTTTTACAGATTCAATAAATCTTCATGAATTTGGTCGAAAATTTACCTGGAGACTTTATTTAAGATGTTAATTGAAATGGAGGGGTGGCACTTTGAATCTGTAATTCTTTTCGAAATGGTGAACAGATCTAATCAATATGAAATTTGTTGGTAATATTGAGCGATATTAAGCGATGAATATTTTCACGTTGTTTATGGTGAGGGGCATACTTTTGAAAATGGTGAATAGATCCAAAATGATCTGTTACTTACCTATGTCCTTTTGTAAAATTAAGTCACATTTTCCTTATGGCATTTGGGTAACAATTATGTAGAATGAAATCAGTAGTGATTCAGTTTCATTTCAAATTTTCGATCACTATTCTACTTTGAATCTGGAGCAAAATAGAACGAACTCGTTTGTTTCCCCAACACATGTTTTTAAAATTTTCAATTAAATGAAATCATTATGTTGCTGCCAAGAAAGGCGCCGTAATTGCAAAGTGGGTTGATCCGTAGATAAAATGACGCATTCATAAACCAAAATATTTGAAACTCGTGATTGGTGGTTCCAATCTGCAGAAAATATAACTGAGCGTTTTGCCAGTTTTAAGTTTTTGACAGTTGATTGGTGTCTGAATCTAAAATAGCTGCTGGGCAAATAAATGTTTCAGAATCATATTCAAAATGAGCATTGCTGGTTTTGCTCAAAGCCCGTTACATTTATAAAAATTAATCCCTACTGATGCCGGAAAGGTCAAGGGGGAGGGGGTAATAAAAGATAAATATAATAAAATATAATAATAAAAAATAATAATAAAAAAAAAATCCAAAACCTCCTCGGATTTGTTAAAGAGTATTTTGAAAATCCTAATAATTTTCCGATTTGTTTTGTTGTCTCATCAAAATTTTATTTTAGAGAAAAAAATTCTAGTATATTTGTATGGTCTTTATTTAACTCTAAAAATATTAAACAAAATTATTTTCACCGCGGATTTTTTTTATTCGTTTTTTGCATTATCTATATTACTATTTAATAAAAATTCCGCGGAAAAAAATTAAATTTCGTTTCGTTTCGAAAAATTTCGAATCAAATGGACCTTGATTTCGTTTCGTTTCGATGTTTCGGAAGAAAATTTGAACTTCGTTTCGTTTCGTTCCGATCCAACAGTAGCATTTCTAATTTCGTTTCGTTTCGTTTCGTCAGAAAAAATTGTGTTATCGCATACCCTTAACCAAGAGTAGCTCTTTGGATTTACCAAGGAAAATTGTTTGGAATTTACATGAGAATCTCTTCAGAGTTCTATTTATTGAACGGCTACTCAGTCTTACAATTTTCACAACGAGTTTATTATTTACCCGACGTTTCGACACGGGAATTGTGTCTTCAGAGTTTTTACGGGAAGTTGTTCCAAATTTCTACAGGAAAATATTCAATATATCCACGGAAAGTTCCTATCGAGTTTCTGTTGAGTATTCTTTGAAATAGATGCTTTAACGTTGACTTCCTCAATCTAGACTATTCAAGACGGCTAGTTTGGCACTGGGTGCTGCGGATAGAGCCGCTTTTGTGCTCTCGAGCGAGTAGCGGATTATTTTGAAACCAATCCCATAAGCAAAATTATTTTGCTGTTATCTGGCTGTCAAACATTTCCCGCTCCTTGAATTTCTCTTTCCATGCTGCATGAAAGCGCACAAATGCGCGAGACACTACATGACTTTACGATGGTTTACATACATTCCTGCTCCAATCAGCTGCTGAATCTCGTGAAATCTCGTAACGAGTGCATTTTAGTTGCATTCCTACTCATTTGCCACTCGAAATATAATGTGAATCTATTTGTTAAAAAGAATGCAAAATTCAAACTAAGTTTATTTTTATTTTTTCCCCAAATAATATAATGTTTTTAAGTTTTAGATCGACCACAATCGTTAATGTTTGGCTCCGGCACAAAAGAAAATGTTGGCTTCACTTTGACAACCAAATCGATTCTATCCGCACCACCCAGGTTTGGCATAGCCAACTTTGAAACAATGGAAAAATGCTCGGTGACTTTAAGATTTTTTTTGGATTTTTTTTAGAAAATTCTTTCTATTTTCGAGAACTTCTTGGGAAATTCCATTGACCGAAAGCGACAGACGACCGAACTGCTAATTTGGTAAAAGCCGTTTGCTCTAACAGGTCGTCTGGCTGAAACGATCGTTGGCCGGAAATGCCGTTTAGCCGAAATGGATTTTTGACAGAATGGGCCATTTACCCAAATGTCAATGACTGAACGGGTAATATGGTCAAAAATGACCACTCGTTTGGCTAAATGGCCTTTTTGTCAATTGACCATTGAACAAAACTTCGTAGCGCCTCTCTACTTTCAAGTCGATACTGGCCTTTAGACCAAAAGACATCTAGCCAAGTACCACTTAGCAAACCAAACTTTTAACGGAAACTGATTTGACCGAAAATGTAGTTTGGTCGAAAGCGACGTACAGCCAAAAGGAACATTTGGCCGGACTTGTAGAAAGTTGTTTGCTCTAACAGGTAATTTGGCTGAAAACGCCGTTCGGCCGAAAAAGTCGTATGACCGAATAGATCATTTGACCAAAAATGTCTTTTGGTAAGAACTGTCATTTGGCAAATGAGCCATTTGGCCCAAAAATGTCCATTCTGCGACCTTTTTTGAAAAGTGTCGTTTGGCTGAATTGATCATTTTGCCACAATGACGTTTAGCCGAATAGGTTATTTGGCAGAAAATGCCGTTTGGCCGTAAGGGTTGTTTTGCAGAAAGGATATTTGTGAGCCAAATGACCATTCCTACAAAAGGGCATTCTCGGTCAAAGAATTCCTGGAGGAACTTCCGCAGGAATTCCTGGAGGAACTTCCGGAGGAATTCCTGGAGGAACTTCCGGAGGAATTCCTGGAGGAACTTCCGGAGGAATTCCTGGAGGAACTTCCGGAGGAATTCCTGGAGGAACTTCCGGAGGAATTCCTGGAGGAACTTCCGGAGGAATTCCTGGAGGAACTTCCGGAGGAATTCCTGGAGGAACTTCCGGAGGAATTCCTGGAGGAACTTCCGGAGGAATTCCTGGAGGAACTTCCGGAGGAATTCCTGGAGGAACTTCCGGAGGAATTCCTGGAGGAACTTCCGGAGGAATTCCTGGAGGAACTTCCGGAGGAATTCCTGGAGGAACTTCCGGAGGAATTCCTGGAGGAACTTCCGGAGGAATTCCTGGAGGAACTTCCGGAGGAATTCCTGGAGGAACTTCGGAGGAATTCCTGGAGGAACTTCCGGAGGAATTCCTGGAGGAACTTCCGGAGGAATTCCTGGAGGAACTTCCGGAGGAATTCCTGGAGGAACTTCGGAGGAATTCCTGGAGGAACTTCGGAGGAATTCCTGGAGGAACTTCCGGAGGAATTCCTGGAGGAACTTCCGGAGGAATTCCTGGAGGAACTTCGGAGGAATTCCTGGAGGAACTTCCGGAGGAATTCCTGGAGGAACTTCCGGAGGAATTCCTGGAGGAACTTCCGGAGGAATTCCTGGAGGAACTTCCGGAGGAATTCCTGGAGGAACTTCGGAGGAATTCCTGGAGGAACTTCCGGAGGAATTCCTGGAGGAACTTCCGGAGGAATTCCTGGAGGAACTTCGGAGGAATTCCTGGAGGAACTTCGGAGGAATTCCTGGAGGAACTTCCGGAGGAATTCCTGGAGGAACTTCGGAGGAATTCCTAAAGGAACTTCCGGAGGAATTCCTGGAGGAACTTCGGAGGATTTCCTGGAGGAACTTCGGCGGGAATTCCTGGAGGCACTGCTGGAGGAATTCCTGGAGGAACTTTCGGAGGAATTCCTGGAGGAACTTCCAGAGGAATTCCTGGAGGAACTTCCGGAGGAATTCCTGGAGGAACTTCCGGAGGAATTCCTGGAGGAACTTCCGGAGGAATTCCTGGAGGAACTTCGCGAGGAATTCCTGGAGGAACTTCCGGAGGAATTCCTGGAGGAACTTCCGGAGGAATTCCTGGAGGAACTTCCGGAGGAATTCCTGGAGGAACTTCCGGAGGAATTCCTGGAGGAACTTCCGGAGGAATTCCTGGAGGAACTTCCGGAGGAATTCCTGGAGGAACTTTCGGAGGAATTCCTGGAGGAACTTCCAGAGGAATTCCTGGAGGAACTTCCAGAGGAATTCCTGGAGGAACTTCCAGAGGAATTCCTGGAGGAACTTCCAGAGGAATTCCTGGAGGAACAATGGAGCCCCAGTCCTCCTCTTTTGCGATATCGCCTTGACACTACCTAGCTCCGTTCAGGTCGATTGCCAAACCGGCCTTACTAAGCTTTGGAGTCACTGCAGTGATGGCCTTACGTCAACGGAGTTCCGTCTTACATTCTGCCATTCCATATGCAAAAATGGTAACATGGCTTAGAAACCTCGCAGTTAATAATTGTACAAGTGCTTCACTAAGCTGCTAGGTGGAAATGTCTCATTGGGGAATGTTAAAAGAAGAAACATACCGTGAGAACTGATTCGAGATGCCATATCTCATGATATTTTTTTAAAGCTCCAACCGTGAGCAGCAATGGTGTGCGAAGCTGTGCGAACCCCAACACAAAATTAGCTAGAACAAAGCGAGAATCATCACTTCTCGATGGCGGCTACCTATCCGATTATGTTTTTTCACACTTGTATACAAGTTTCATCATTTTGTTTTCATGGCTTGTTACGATTCGGAACAGTTTTGGCCTTATCGTTGTTTGTTTTTTTATAGCGATTTCTGCAAACCTTGTCCACCGATAAGAATGCCCACCGAGCCGCTATTCTTAGGGCATTGATTTCTTGGGGCCAGCAGGCATCCCTTCAATAAGGGGAGTACTTCCCTCGACAGTTGAACAACATGCCTTGAGGGTGAACTTTTTTTTTGCTATGTGGTCCGACAGCAGACTAATTTGTTCTAACTAATTCCCGGCTAAATATTCAACCCACACAGGGGTCTGCTGGTCTGCATAATGTTTATTCTTCATAACGCAATTTCAATAAATTTGGTTATAATATCAACATAATCATAACATTGCATTGCATTATAGCAAATGAAAACAAATGAAATTCGCATTATGTAGGTACCAGGTAGAAGATACGAATACCCAACTCTCTTACCAAGGTGGATGTACTGTCATGAATTGACAATCGCGTGTGCCCTTCACAGTTTTAATTAAAAATTCTTACCACTTTTGCCCTGCACAATGTAATACCTGTACAGTAGGCAGCCAAAGAGTTGGGTGGATAAATAATTATCCTCTTCCGCTCATTATGGAAGTTTCTCTCTTCAATCAGTTTCCGTCAGTCAGTGTTGCTACCAGGTACAAGGCGGTTGCAGTTGATACACTTTCTGGACGCTCAACATTCAGCACACCTCTAGAGATGATATATTTTTTCTTGCATATCAAACTCTGCTACATGTTGGAATTTCAGTCTGCCTACAACACACCACGTTTGAACCATAAATTTACTGATGGAATTTCATAACATCCGACGAACCAGTAAAGCGTTCTTTACTAATGAACAAACGGCCCCAGCCGAATCCCGTGCAGCGTTATTTCGCGAATAAATAGAAAATTTCATCAACAACGATTCGTCCTCCGCAAGAAATCCTCAATACGTGTTCGCATGGTTAGTCTAACTTTTCGTCTGTTGCGAATGAGACTCGTGCTGCGAATCGCTTCTACGGAAATGAGAGTGCTAAACGCGCGGACACGCTCCTGCAACGTTTGACTGAGCAGTCAATTCTTGTCAATTATTGCCTATCATGGGGAGGAAATTGTTTCGTTAGCTGCGCCAGCTCAGAAAAAATGGGTGATAGGAATTGATTATACGCTTTTTGAGTGTGTTACGGTTGCTTAATTCAAACTGGTCGTTTTAATGTGGAACCATTTGACTGTAACATACGAAGCAATTGTCTGTCTTAAACATTAGCAAACTTTTTATACAGCGAACTTGAATCGATTTTCTCGTTATTGCATTTTGCAGGATATTCAACATGACTGATCACTATTAGACTATGATGCGACTATTTGATTAAGATGCGCGGCTACAAAGCAAGACCATGCTGAGGATGGCTGGGTTCGATTCCCAGTGCCGGTCTAGTCAATTTTCGGATTGGAAATTGTCTTGACTTCCCTGGGCATAAAAGTATCATCGTGTTAGCCTCATGATATACGAATGCAGAAATGGTAACTTGGCTCAGAAACCTCGCAGTTAATAACTGTGGAAGTGCTTAATGAACACTAAGCTGCGAGGCGGCAATGTCCCAGTGGGGGATGTAATGCCAATGAACTTCATTTTAGAGATAGTGGCCTTCCTAGTGGTTGGATATGTAAGTTTTTCAGAGCGTTTCATTATTAGTATAAAGCATTCTTTTCGGTCTATTTTTTCACAGTTTGAAACTAACGTGGTTTCAAAATATTCACCATGCAGAAAAAGAAACGAAAAATAATTGTGCGCAGTCCAGTAAAATCCATCTGCGTAAAAAGTCGGAGTTTACCCTTTATTCAGCCCTATGATGGCCCACTTAAGCTTAGGCTTCTGTATTTTTTCGGGACAACCAAACTTTCTTAGTTTTTCTAAAATATTTATGCGGAGTTTTTTTTTCGGATTTTTTACAGCAACAACTTTGAAGTTTTCACTAGAGTTTCTTAAAATTTCCTGGAAAAATTTATTCTTCAAAATATGGATTTCAAAAAAAAATCTGGTTAACGGAACAATGAATAATGGAACAAAGAAAATTCTCTAAAATTTGCAGGCATTTTTTGATTTTGGCTCACCGGATGGGAAGGAATCACAGGGTCGTTTGAGCAGCATCTTTCCATTCAAATTCAGTTCCTTGGCGAGGCTCATTGGCAAGGGGAACACAAGGAGATAACAATACTTGTTCGAGCGGTTTTGCAAGTGAACGACGAACATAAGGCCTTACAACACTTATGCTCAAAAGCCGAAGAAAAACAAATTTCTGTTAACCAGAGGAAGACGAGGCCTGAACGTTCCTTTACGAACACGGAAAATAAACACAAACAAGAATGAGTGCAAACTTAATAGTAAAGTTTAGTTTAGTTTATTTTATTTCGTCAACCAACGTAGACTAGTACATATACATATACATGTTTGTTTTTGTAATGCTATAGTATAATTAAATAATAGGTTTTTTAGTAAAGTGATGTATAATTTTGATTTTGAATTTATATTGCTGAATTTGTAATGTTTGTTCTTTGGAAATACTGTCTAATGTTATGCCGAGACATTGTTAAGTCAATAGTTTCGCAGTGTTGATTGTAAACGGCCATCATTCGGTTGAGAGGCCCAAATTTGGCGTAATTTGTTCGGCAGTGGTTGGTTAAAATTAATGTTCTATGTCGAAGTAGCCGAGAAGGTATGTAAAAGTTAAATTTCGATAAAATTTCAGTTGAATCAACACGTTGAGAAACTATATCGTTAACAAATGAAACCGTTGCACATTCTCGACGCTCTTTCAAAGTTTGTATATTTATAAGCATGCAACGTGCTTCATAAGATGGAAGAGGAAATGACGTCCAACCTAATTTACGAAGAGCGTATAATAGAAATTGTTTTTGTACTGACTCTATTCTTTCTTCATGTGTGGTTGTATAAGGCGACCATACAATGCTACAATATTCCAGTATAGATCGTACATATGAAATATATAGTGTTTTTGATTGTGTAGGGATCCTGAAAGTTGAAGCAAAAACGCTTGATAAAGCCTAGCATATTATTAGCTTTGTGGATGATTGTGTTATAGTGATCAACAAGAGTTAGTTTCGAATCTAAAATCACTCCTAAATCCTAATCGTGTCTTTCTACAGTATTGTTCCCTAATACAATTTGTGTATTTGGTGTTATTCTTTTTCTGCTGAATGATATTATGTTGCATTTCTTAGCATTCAGTTGCAATAGGCTTTTTCTGCACCATGTATAGAACATGTGTATTTCATTCTGGAATATGATTATGTCGTCTTCATTTTTTATTTCCATAAATAGCTTTATGTCATCGGCATAAATTAAAATCTTTATATTTTTGAGAATGAAGGTAATGTCATTTACATATAATATAAATAAAAGAGGGCCAAGATGAGAGCCTTGTGGAACTCCTGAAGTGACTTGAATGGGATTGGATTTCTTTCCGTTAAATTTTATTATTTGTTGCCGGTCTGTGAGATAAGATTCAAGCCATCTAAGGAGTCCTGGCTCAATTCCAATTTTTGCAATTTGAAGAGTAACATTGGAATGTCAATACGATCAAACGCCTTGCTAAAGTCAGTGTATAGAGCTTCCACGTAGTTACCATTATCCATTGCATTAAGAGAATAGTCAATGAATTCTATTAAATTTGTAGCGGTAGAGCGACCTTTGAAAAATCCATGCTGCTTATTCGTAATTCTGTTCTTAAGTTGTGAAAATAATTTTTCATTGATAATGGATTCAAAAAGTTTGGGAATGCAAGAGATAATGGCTATTCCACGGTAATTACGAATGTCAGATTTTTTGCCTGATTTGAAGATAGGCACAAGATAGGAGCTTTTCCATACCCTGGGAAAATTTCCGGATTCCAATGACAATCTGAAGGGCCAAAACAAAGGTGCAGTCAGCTCTTTAGCCAGACTCTTCATAAATATCGGTGGAATACCATCAGGACCAGGGCCTTTAGATGCATCTAAGTTTTTTAAAGCGTTTAGAATATCGTTCACCATGATCTGATTAACACCGATATCCCTAGCGAATTCTGGGATAGGCGCAAAAAATCTAGGTCGCGATCTTGTTCCGAAAAGGTAGTGTATATTTCTTGGAAGAAATCTCCAAAAGATTACAGATATCTTCCGAGCAATTACCGACGCGTTCGTCTAAATACATGGTTGACGGAAAATTGTCTGATTTTAATTTAGATTTTACGTAATTGAAGAAGTTCTTTGGACATGACTTTATTTCGTTTTCTGTTTTCGTGTTGTGTTCTTCAAATGCTACATCAATTGCTAATTTTAATTGATCGCAGATGTTCAAATATTTTTCCAAATTTTCATTCGTCTTGTCTAGCTTGTAAGTTTTATGTAATTTTTGTTTGCGATTCTTTAAATTTTTATTTGCCTATTGTACCAAATTGGATATTTTGAATTTCCGCTCCGTCGTTTTCTTCTTTTTGGGACCTCGTCAATAATAATATCAAAAATAATGTTATAAAAGACATCAACGGAAGATTCAATATTACCTTCATTCTCTAAAATTTGCTTCCAGTTAAATCTACTTAGCTTATGTCTTATGTTGTCATAGTTTGCTTTGTTGTATTCAAGGACTTCTTCAAAGTCACAGTCGCTGGGTTTTTTATATTCATGAACGAACACAGAGTATTCGATTGCCGTGTGGAATGTTTCGTTTTTCCATAAGGGATTCAATGATTTAGTCACACAGAAATCTTCTTGAATATTGGTTAGTAGGAGATCAAGGTAACAGTTCTGTTGATTTTTAATGTGATTGATTTGGTTAAGTCCTAGGCTAGCAGTTCTGTCAAATATAAACATAAGTGTTTCATTTTCCCCAGCGACTGGAAGTAGAATTTGTTCGTTCTCTGAATCCGGAATAAAATCAGCGGTGCGTTGATTAGAGTCTCCGTAAATATGTACGTTGACTTCAAGTGAAAGTTCCGATAAAGTTTCTTCTGCAGTTGTTAAAAAGCTTTCATAAGATGTTTGCGCATGTTCCGGTGGAAAATACACAGAGGATAAAACATGGGTTTCTCCTGCAATGTAAGATTTCACCCAAACATGCTCAAAGTTTTTATATTTTTCGGTAGTTAATATTTCTGAATCAAAATTGGTAGAGATTGCGATTAGAACTCCACCGCCAGACTTTTTTAGATTCTGAGAAATCGCGGTCGTCCCTGAATACATTAAAGCTGCTTCCAAAAGTTCTTCACTATTCACGCTTTCATCCCAGCTGGTTTCAGTTGCCAAAATAACCGAGAAGGACGAGCTTAAGATGTTAATATGAATTTCCTTCATTTTAGCTGGGCTTTTCATGCGATTGAAATTTTGACAGTAAATCAAAACTTCAGTGGCATTCTGTTTTGATGAAGAACTTGTTGGAAGCACGTTGGTTGTTAAAATATTTACCCCGTTGGTCGATAAGATAGTGCTATTTTCTTCAGCCGAAGAAGGCGTCCTTACTTGCGAAAATTTCCGGGGGAAGTTGTGCTCTCCCGTAGTTGCTGCAGGCGATGTGTCCGCTCGCTGGACAGGTATTGTCGGTATGACTGTAGATCAGCTGCAGCTTCTGCTGGCCCAATTCCGTATTCCTGATGTACTTGGATGAATATTTGATGTAGATGTTCTGGTGCAGTCGGCAGTCCTTCAGATGCAAGGAGCATCCTGATGCTCGTTGGAGTCATTCCCTCGACGCATACATTAGCAGACTGGTCCTTCATGTATGCCAAAATAACCGGACAACCTTCATAATCCTCGGGTCACGTAGTCTGGCTTTAAGGAAACGGCCGTCTCCTTCGGTGGATTGCTGAGTCAGACGGACGATGGGTGGTCTCATCGGATCTAACTCAAATTGGCTGTCAGGATTCGGTAGTTGTGTTTCCTGTTGTTGTTGTTGTTGCTGATATATTTGGTGTTGTTGATGATTTTGTTCTTGTTGTTGTCGTAGATGCTGTTGTTGTTGTTGCTGGTGCTGTTGCTGAAGGCTTTGCAGATTTCGATATTTGGTTCACTCTGTTGGTTGAGGATTGGTGGAGGTGTGGGTTTTGTTTTTTGGCCGGGTTTATCGTTTCACCTTTTTGAAATTGATGAACGATTTTGCAGCAGGAGGAGAGAGAGCTGCAAATGGGTGGTCTGTAGATGCTGGGGTCCGGAAAATTGATGCTTTGCCATTACGAGCAGCTGTTTGTCTGTAGATTTGTTGTTATTGTTGTTGTTTTTGCTGGTGTAGGAAGTTGTAACGTTGTTTTTGCTTCTTATTGGTGGAGCTTTTTGTTTATGATGTCTTTTACTGTTAGTCGCCTTTTCATTCAGTGGATTATTGGTGAGGGTGTTTCTGGAGATTTCATGCTGCCGGTATTCTTCCAGTTTTTTCCAGTCTGGGCTACAGCTGCATTTTTTTCCTGGCAGAAAGCATTTCCAACCAGCTTTATTAAGGTGTCTAACACAACTTCCCTTTACTTGCGCCATTTTTGCGCGTCGCTCAGCGAAAAGCTCTGCAATGGCATCACGCGAAATTTTCTGCCGGGCAGGAGATGGGTTTGGTTGGTGCTGTTTTACTTTGATGTTGAGTGGAGATTGTGGATTGTGAGCCCCAGCAACTAAATTATTTTCAGTGGAGTTTTTGTCTTGGGATTCCTCTGCTAGTTCATCCGCCAAAGTCTTGTTTGCGAGCGTTGAGATTTTGTCAGTACTGCAGTCAATATTGGAAATAGCAGCAGAAACTGACCTGACCTCCTCTAAAGCTGCTCACTCAAAGAAATTAAGTGAGGAAGTCTCCAGTTGTGCTTCGTTTTGCTACTGCTGATGTAATTTCAGTTATTGCCGCAGTCACAGCTGACTTGGTTAAAGTTACCAAGTCGCTCTTGACTGCATTCATGAGGTCCGGCAGCAAGTCTGTTGAGTGTTCTGCTTCCGTTGTTGTTGTTGTTGCTGTTGTTGTTGCAGCTGCTGCCGAATTGGCGGTCTTTTCCACAGTCGTACAGGTGAATGCTGAAGGTGTGTCAAGTAGGGCTGATAATTTATTTTTATTTCCGTAGCACTATTTTTGCTGCTGTTGGCGACGTTAGAAATGTTTTGCTTAATAGTACCAAACATTTTTCTACGCGTTCAAGCGTTTCGTCATGAGTAGCAGCTAAGCTTTCGTAGTTAGAAAGCAGTTTATGGTTTGCAGACAAAGTGCGCTCAATGTCTTCTTTGATATTAAAGAAGGATTCTGCTAAATGTTGCAGGTTTTGTTCAAAGGTGAACTTTTCCTGACAGTCTTGACATAGTGGGAGCATGAAAGTCCGCAATACTTCCTCGTGATTGCGCTGTACTCCTACGCATGCTGCGTGAAATGTACGTCTGCAACTGCCGTGACATCGCCAAAGAAAACGATTATCGTTTTGTGCACAGTTCACCATTCCACACTTCATTGTCACACGCGGGTACTTACTTACGAGAGAAAAAAAAACGAACGCGGAGGTCGCGCGCGGTCAGTTAATAATATTTATAAAAAAGTCAAAATAATAAAATTAAGGGCTGCGCTTTCATAAAAAAAAGAGTCGCTACCACAAAATTTTGCTTAACAACTATTTATTCGTCCATTTTGGACACCTCACATCTCCTACTCTGACGTCACTTAAGGTACTTGCGGTTGTTTGTCGGTGGGATCCGGATCCGTGGTAGCTTGCAGATGACTGTCGCTTGTAGATGGCGTTGCGGTGCATTCCGGTGGCGAATAGCACCTGACGGATGATGTTCGATGGTGGTTCGAGTCGGTAATGGGCACATCCAGACATTGTTGGTGGTCTGAAGCGCATGCTGACCCCAGCAAAGGGGGGGGGGGTCTTTATAAACCAGATTGACGGATGGTTCAATACTTTCCTACTCACCATTAACTTTTCGGGACGATGTTCGTAGCGTATCGGGCTGTGGGTTCTCGGAAGTCCTGAGGAATAGTCGGAACTTGTTCCGAGAACATATAGAAAAGAGAAAGGCCCGTTTCTGGACCTAACCACATGGTTAGTACCCTACCGTGACGCCATCTTGCCTATCACTTCACACAGCAATACATCTGCTATTCAAATTACCTTTCTCTTGGATATTCTTAATTTACAAATGCTTCGGATTATACATTTCCGATCCGATTTCGAGCAAACTATACAACAATAAAAGTAAATTGTAACAATAGTTTTAGCAAATTCTGACAAACACCAACCGTACTATTTTGTTCTCGGTATTCACAAACTTCTTCCGTACTTTTGCCCGTACTATTAGTTTTAAGCCTCTAAGTTTTTATGAAAAGAAACAACACAATAATTAATAAGTTTTAAACACTCTTTAGTTAATCACAACTTTAATACTTTTTAAATTCTAGACACGACGCGTACTTCTAGATCGTCCACCAAAATGGTCCAATTCAGTTATTTAGCAGGAAAAAACTATTTTCCTCCGTTTTCGTTCTATTTAGACACTTGGTGTCTTCAGTGAAGTTGTTTATAATAAAATATTGCTTCTTCGGACAAAAAGTTCGATAGGGTGGTCCTTATCGTTTCTCAAAACTGAAATTAAACTTTTTTATTTCGGGTTTTTTGTGGATGACCTCTTCAGCAAACTTGCAGTAAACATTATTTGATGCAACTTTGCCGAAGACACCTTGTGTCTAGCACATAAATTGAGTTCAGTAAATGAAATTTTCGATTTTAACCTAGGGTGGCCCCAAAAAAATCAGTTTTTCTATTCTAACTTTTTTGTTTTGAGTTTTACGAGAATGCGGTCTTCAGAAAAAATGAAGGGCAAGTGATGGTGCACATTTTTGCTGAACACATCATGTTTATAAGTCTTACAATTCAAAAGTTATGTGCAATTTATACCAAAAAACTATGCAATGTCAAAATGCCAATATTTCATGAAGTTGGTTCGATTATTTTTTTTAAGGTGTTGTCTGAAAGGGCACATATATAGTAACTTTTACTGGAAAAACTACGGGAACGTATTTTTTTAAATTTGAATAAATCGACTTTGAAAATTTCTTCGAAAAAAATTAAATTTACTAGTATTTCACTATATTAAAATTTTGAGAAAATTACTTTCGGCAAAAGTTAAAATTTAAACTAAAAATACATATCTGATTATTATTATTTAATCAGACTAAGGCTGAAGTGGCCTGTGCAGTATACAAGAGTCTTCTCCATTCGAATCGGTCCATGGCTACACGTCGCCAGCCACGCAGTCTACGGAGTCATCTTCCACCTGATCGATCCACCTTGCCCGCTGCACACCTCGCCTTCTTGTGCCCGTCGGATCGCTGTCGAGAACCATTGTCACCGGGTTACTGTCTGACATTCTGGCTACGTGCCCGGCCCACCGCAGTCGTCCGATTTTCGCGGTGTGAACGATGGATGGTTCTCCCAGCAGCTCATGCAACTCGTGGTTCATTCGCCTCCTCCACGTATCGTCCGCCATCTGCACCACACCATAGATGGTACGCAGCACTTTCCTTTCGAAAAATCCGATACAAAACTTTTATTAACAATGTAAAATAAAAACCCTAATTGATCCACCTTGCAATAATATTGCCATTCCCGTTCATTGTGGAAAAAAATGATACAGAATGACTCCACTTTGAAACTTGCAGTTCGTTTTGAGTTGCTTATATGTTTTGTACAAAACCGCAATAGTTATAAGCCGATCGCCGAGTGATAATTTCCGTAATTCTAGTTGTACACGCTTTGTTAAGGGTATGCGATAACACACTTTTTCCTAACGAAACGAAACGAAACGAAATTTAAAATGTCTATGTTGATTCGGATCGAATCGAAACGAAATATGAATTTACTTTCGAAACTTCGAAACGAAACGAAATCAAGGTTCATTTGATTCGAAATTTTTCGAAACGAAACGAAACTTTTTTTTCCGCGGAATTTTGATTAAATTGGTATTACGTACGCAATTCGGATTTCACTTTTTCAAAGTCAAATAACTCAGTTCAATCAAAGGTAATTGCCTATTTCCGGGGATTAAACCACCCGACTTGGACGTTAATTTACAATGTTATGAAAACTCATATGTGAATATGTACGTTATGTGGAAGATATTGATTTGGAAAATGTATTGGAGGTAACCACTTTCCCTTCGATGGGACTCGAACCCATGACCCTACAGTACGCTAGACTGGTGCTTTAACCAACTAAGCTACGAAGGACCTCCGTCGGCCTTCGCAACCTAGAGGCTACTGAACGAGCTCGAGATTCCCAAATTGGACGCATAGTCAAATCACTCGCAATCCATTTCTCAAGCCAAATAGGCAATTACCTTTGATTGAACTGAACTTGAGTTGCGTGCTCTTGCCTACGCAATGCGGTCGGGTCTGAGCTTGACGACCGACTGGCAAATAGCTTACACAACCTCACTTGATCAGTACCGTTGCTGATGAAGAATGTGTATAGCCGCCAGACATTCTAAATACTCACGCTCCTCTAATGTGGACGTGTACTATACACATGTGGAAGTATTGGCTTGAGAAATGGATTGCGAGTGATTTGACTATGCGTCCAATTTGGGAATCTCGAGCTCGTTCAGTAGCCGCTAGGTTGCGAAGGCCGACGGAGGTCCTTCGTAGCTTAGTTGGTTAAAGCACCAGTCTAGCGTACTGTAGGGTCATGGGTTCAAGTCCCATCGAAGGGAAAGTGGTTACCTCCAATACATTTTCCAAATCAATATCTTCCACATAACGTACATATTCACATATGAGTTTTCATAACATTGTAAGTCAAATAACTGTTTTACCATATACAGATGTGCTCGACTTGCGGTTAGCGACAGCACAGTCTTATAAACAATCAGCTCGACGAACTGAGCTATTGTCTGTGTGTCCTTGGCATATGAGAACAGCTGTTATGGTCAGTATGAGCTAAAAGCAATCATAAGTAAAGAACTTTCAGCAATTTTAATGATATTTCAACCCATTATGGATTTTTTTTTTCAAATTTCATGAGAAGATCTATAAATGCCCACAAATCCTCAATGTACCGTCAACTGGGGGGAAGATGATCATTTAATGTGTCAGTTAAAAGTGCCAAATTTTTTTATGAAACGGTAGTCAACAATATTCTCCGTTCAAGTAATGTTACCGCTAGGTAAAAATCCGAGTTTTTCGATTATAATCATGAAAATGTATTTTGTGGAAGAAAGAGAGAGATAGTCATAAATGACGCTATTTTCGTTTCAAAAATTGACTTCGTAGACTTCTTTACGTAGAAAATTCAACCTTCATACAAATAACCTAGTTTATTTTGACTACTAGGTCATATTGATTTTGATAGAGCTGTCTTGATCAACTTCACCCCAAACCAGATTACTCAAAAAATGTGTGATAATTTAATTTATTTTAATAAATGGGAACGCATTTCAGAAAACTAAAGTTGTTGATTATTGCAGCGTATAGCAGTACATGTTTTGAAAATATTTGTTTCGATTTAAAATGTAAACACACATTGTTATTGAAAGTTTTGTCTTAAAAATGATCATCTTCCCCCCAGTTGACGGTACCTTACATATTGTGGAAATAGTCAACGAAGAGCTTAGCATGATTAACTGTACACATCTTAGTTGCTAATAATGATTGGCCGAGAAACAACAAATATGCACAGCTCACCAATTAAATAATATTCTTGGGATACAAGAAAGTTATTCTTATTGTATACTTGCTTAGGAGTTTCCAATTCATGACCAATAACGCTGCTGGTTACGTCCTTACAGTCAATTTAGCCTCTTAAAATGAGGCTTCCGAGCCTCTTGAAAGGAGGCTTCCGAGCCTCTTGAAAGGAGGCTTCCGAGCCTCTTGAAGGAGGCTTCCGAGCCTCTTGAAAGGAGACTTCCGAGCCTCTTGAAAGGAGGCTTCCGAGCCTCTTGAAAGGAGGCTTCCGAGCCTCTTGAAAGGAGGCTTCCGAGCCTCTTGAAAGGAGGCTTCCAAGCCTCTTGAAAGGAGGCTCCCGAGCCTCTTGAAGGAGGCTTCCGAGCCTCTTGAAAGAGGCCTGAGCCTCTTGAAAGGAGGCTTCCGAGCCTCTTGAAAGGAGGCTTCCCGAGCCTCTTGAAGGTAGGATTCCGAGCCTCTTGAAAGGAAGCCTCCGGGCCTCTTGAAAGGAGGCCTCCGAGCCTCTTGAAAGGATGCTACCGAGCATCGTGAAAGGAGGCTTCCGAGCCACTTGAAAAGAGGCTTCCGAGCATCTAGAAAGGAGGCTTCCGAGCCTCTTGAAGAAGGCTTTCAGGCCTCTTGAAGGAGGCTTCCAGGCCTCTTGAAAGGAGGCTTCCAGGCCTCTTGAAAGAGGCTTCCAGAGCCTCTTGAAAGGAGGCTTCCGAGCCTCTTGAAAGGAGGCTTCCGAGCCTCTTGAAAGGAGCCTTCCAAGCCTCTTGAAGAGAGGCTTCCGAGGCCTCTTGAAGGAGGCTGAGCCTCTTGAAAGGAGGCTTCCAGGCCTCTTGAAAGGAGGCTTCCAGGCCTCTTGAAGGAGGCTTCCAGGCCTCTTGAAAGGAGGCTTCGAGCCTCTTGAAAGGAGGCTTCCAGGCCTCTTGAAAGGAGGCTTCCAAGCCTCTTGAAAGGAGGCTTCCGAGCCTCTTGAAGGAGGCTTCCTGAGCCTCTTGAAGGAGGCTTCCAGGCCTCTTGAAGGGGGCTTCCAGGCCTCTTGAAAGGGACTTCCAGCCTCTTGAAAGGAGACTTCCGGGCCTCTTGAAAGGAGGCTTCTGAGCCTCTTGAAAGGAGGCTTCCAGGCCTCTTGAAAGGAGGCTTCCGAGGCCTCTTGAAGGAGGCTTCCGAGCCTCTTGAAAGGAGGCTTCCAGGCCTCTTGAAGGAGGCTTCCAGGCCTCTTGAAAGGAGGCTTCCAGGCCTCTTGAAAGGAGGCTTCCAGGCCTCTTGAAGGAGGCTGAGCCTCTTGAAGGGCTTCCAGGCCTCTTGAAAGGAGGCTTCCAGGCCTCTTGAAAGGAGGCTTCCAGGCCTCTTGAAAGGAGGCTCTGAGCCTCTTGAAAGGAGGCTTCCGAGCCTCTTGAAGGAGGCTTCCAGGCCTCTTGAAAGGAGGCTTCGAGCCTCTTGAAAGGAGGCTTCCAGGCCTCTTGAAAGGAGGCTTCCAGGCCTCTTGAAAGGAGGCTGAGCCTCTTGAAAGGAGGCTTCCGGGCCTCTTGAAAGGAGGCTTCCAGGCCTCTTGAAAGGAGGCTGGAGCCTCTTGAAAGGAGGCTTCCGAGCCTCTTGAAAGGAGGCTTCCTGAGCCTCTTGAAGGAGGCTTCCGGGCCTCTTGAAAGGAGGCTTCCAGGCCTCTTGAAGGAGGCTTCCGAGGCCTCTCGAAAGGAGGCGTCCGAGGCCTCTTGAAAGTAGGCTTCCCGGGCCCCTTGAAAGGAGGCTTCCGAGCCTCTTGAAAGGAGGCTTCCGAGGCCTCTTGAAAGGAGGCTTCCGAGCCTCTTGAAAGGAGGCTTCCGAGCCTCTTGAAAGGAGGCTTCCGAGCCTCTTGAAAGGAGGCTTCCGAGCCTCTTGAAAGGAGGCTTCCGAGCCTCTTGAAAGGAGGCTTCCGAGCCTCTTGAAAGGAGAAGAGAGAGCCTTCTGAACCTTTTAAACGAAGGAGAAAAGAAAAAAAAAGAAAGTTTGAAGAAGAAAGCTTAAAAGAAGATTTCCGGGCCTCTAGAAAAGAGGATTTCAACCCTTTTAAAATGTAGGTAGTAGGCTTCCGAGCCTTTTAAAATGAGGCTGTCGAGCCTGTTCAAAAAGCCTTGAAAAGATCCGAGGCTTTTAAAAGAAGCAGAAAAAAAGGAAATTTCTAGAAAAACAGCTTGGCTTCCAGGCCTCTTAAAAGAAAGTGTTCGAACCTCTTGAATTGATGCTTCCGGGTCACTTGAAAGGAGGCTTCCGAGCTGCTTGGAAGGAAGCTTCCGAGAAGCGTAGAAGCACGCTTCCTATTCTCTTGCAACAAAGCAACTGAGCTTTTCGGGAAAAACTCAAAGGTGCAGCCCAATCGGGTTGTACGCAAAGGTGACGTTGAACTACGTGGCTGTATGTAATGTACAGGTTTTCGACTTTTCTGTTCGATGAGAGAAACCAAAGCAAGCGTTTTTCAAGCCCAGGTTGAATCTGTTTTCGTTATTTCTAGACCAACATTTGAAAAGTGTGTAACAGCCAAAATTTATTCCTTCTGATTTTTCGTCTACATATATAGCTATATATGTGGACAAATAATCAGAAGGAATAAATTTTGACTGTCACGCCCTTTTCAAATGTTGGTCTAGATTTATCCTGCGCTCCTGAGATTGAGTGAGCATTACGCACTCTGGTCATAGATATAATTATCAAGATGTTGGGGTCAGAGCAAATTAGTACTCATTTTATGATTTCTCAGTCTAAAACCCCGGTGGCTCTTACAGAAAATCACATCGTGAAAGCTGGGCTGATAATGGCGTTTGGTGGTCTTCCTATGGAGGAAGTCAGAGTAGACGCGATAAATAAGTTTGATAATAATTATTATTCCTTCGTGTGAGTTGCGTCGGACTTTGGACACCTAGGAATCTGCAAAAAAGAACCGAAGAAAGTTTCCCAGAACACATCCACTGCAGCACTGAAGAAGACTCCGAGCTTCTCTACTGGCATCCATAGACGTAAGCGAGATGCTGCCGTCAAACGCTCCCAAGGTTTTGAGAGAAAACGCGCGTGTAAGTTAGCTGAAACGAACTGCACCAGCTGTGCAGCCCTGTAAGTTGCATTAATTTGACTTCTATGCTTGCTTGAGGTCTCCAGTTAGCCTTGCGAACAAAGGTTCAGAAACCGGAGATGGCGAGTTCGATTCTCTATCCAATCTAGGATATTTTCGGGTGGGAAACATTCTCGACACCCCGAGCATAGTGTATTCATTGTATTTGTCACACAAGATACATACTCAATACTCATGCAATATCGGGCATATAAAGCTTTCAATTAATAACTAAAACAATGCTAATAGATTACTTTGAAAAGCAGGCCAAGTTCCAGTTGGAATGTAGTGCTATGGAAGAAAAAGCTTGCGATACACTTACGAGATTGACTGATTCACCGAAACCTAAACTGCTAAATATTATTATTATTGCTAAACTGTTAGCAAGTTTTCAATACTAAATATTATCATACCTAAATATTGTAACACACTGGAGTCGGTTTTTACGCGGAGGATGTGAGCCGCGTGAATTAAAACAACGTAAAAAACCGCGTAAATCCCAAAATGTGTCTGAATGAGCCATGGAAATCCCGAAATTCTAGTGAAAACAAAATCGCATAAAAAGCGAATCGTGTACAAAAACCGCGTAAAAAATGACTTCAGTGTACATTGATTATGAAGTTGACTCTTCCTTGATCGAATGGTCCAAGAAAATTGAAAATCCATCGAGAAACGGCTGAGATATTAACGATCAAAGTCTATCATATTTTCGTGACGTTTTTTGATTTTTCGAAAACGTAAAGTGTACCCCAATATAGAAAAGACAGACGTAGTTCTACGTCAAAAGCTTTCATGTCTTTCAAATGGAGGCTTTCGAATATGTAGACTCTAGATTTTAGTTAAGAACTATTATTCAACATTATGTTTTGACCCGGAAGATTGCATAAATGATTTTTAATATTTATTCATTCGATGTTTTGCCCTTTTGATCTTTTGTCCCACATCTCTTCATCCATTGTACTGGTTGAGGAGGACAGGATTCAAAGGGCC
The DNA here is from genome assembly GCF_024139115.2 of Armigeres subalbatus. Taxonomy (NCBI): domain Eukaryota; kingdom Metazoa; phylum Arthropoda; class Insecta; order Diptera; family Culicidae; genus Armigeres; species Armigeres subalbatus. The sequence goes on from NW_026942499.1 coordinate 20,943, forward strand.
ATGATTTACTGATCGATGCATAGGGTAAGGGAGGTATTTTGGACCACCAGTTCGACACCTCATATTTTGGACCACTGAGAGCAAATTCTTCTTGGTGGTTCAAAATAAGAGCCCCGTAAGGGTGGTCCAAAATACATCCTTTACCCTATTATGTACAAAACAAAGTTTAGAAATAAAAAAAATACAAAGCTTTATCAATAAGTTTGGATTAAGATTGTAATTCATCCGCCATTAAGCATTTCGTCCGAGGTACTCCTGGGCCCGGCGGAAGTACCCCCAGCGGTACATGTACCCCAGCTTGAGAACCGCTGTTATAAAAGACCGAGGAATGCTCTGCATCTCCGTGAGCGCTACGGGAAAAGAATCGTTGGTTAGAAGAAAAGGTAATTCATGTGAAGCCCCTTGGTAAGCGACTAAATATTTATTGTAAACTTATTTTGAAAACAAGAAGACGAAAACTATCAATCCAACACAATTCAAAGTGCTTCGTTTATTAAGCTTCTACAATACGATCGATTCCGCACTAAATAATTCTGTGCTGTTCGATGCAGACATTAGTTTTATCACTTCGCGTTCTCCCACACTAGCTGGCGTGATCAGCATCTACAAGATCGATTGTACACTGGTTAAACAAATTTCTGCTACGCGAGGTAGTTTTTTTTCACTTCGCGTTCTCCCGGACTAGCTGCCGTCCCATGACCAGCAGCAACACGATAGATTCCGCATTCATATTGTACAAATAGTAAAAAATATCACTAAATATAAATTTGAAACTTGAAAACACTGAAGACGTTTCATAGAAGAAAACTACATACGTATTTGTCGACTAAGAATAGGGTTATGTAGTAAGCGTTATTAGAAAAAAATGTATAACCTAAAGTTTTAAAAACAACTTAACGATTTTGTTCAGCGGCGCAGCCAAAATTTTTGATAATATGAAGAATGGTTTAAGTTTAAATTTGTTTCGAAATTCCGCGGAATTCCGTTAAATTTCGTTAGAAGCTAGTTTTTTCTAGCGAAATTTTTGTAATTTTACGAAACGAAACGAAATCAAGAAATGCAATTTCGCCATGCTAGAATTCCGCGAAATTCCTCGGAATTTCGTTTCGAACCACCTGAAACTAAATTTTTCGAAATACCGCATATGCTTACTTTGTACAAGATTTCCTATAAATAGCTGTCATATAAGCACAATCTTCAATTTAAATCCACTCGCCTTTTCAATGGTACAGCACTCAACACGGAAGTAACGCACAACTGTTATACTTTTATTTTAGCTTTGCTGCGTCGTAGCATGCGTGAAAAATAAAAATGACAGTTTGTGCGTTGCTTCCGTATTGAATGGTGTGCCCTTGAAAACGCGAGTGAATTTAAATTCGGATTCCGTGAGGATTGTCTTTAAGTATATTCGTGCAATGAAGAGTGGTATAAAAAAACCTTTGTACAGGAAACTGCAATACAATTCATTCAATTACATATATTAATTTCCAGTTACTTATAAAAATATAGCAGACTGGCTAATCACAGGAAGCGATTACAAGAAGAACCCTGTGCAAATTTTGAAGCATGTGAAGCAAATGTCTTCCGTGTGCAAAATTGATGAGAGTGCTTTGCTGAAACAAATTCGATGGATGAGCATTGAAATTAACAGGAAATGGAAAAATAGTCATTTTGACCGCAAACGTTTTTTTTTCATCGAATGCATCTTGGCTGAATAAGAAAATTTGGCTCAAAAATAATGATCAAACGATATCACAAAAGCCAGATAGGGCGTGCGTCCTTCGAAACCATTTTCGGAAGTCGGAAGGAAATCAAAGCAGAATAAGTTGCGTACGCTGACAAATCAATTCTCTCCTGAAGAATTGCGATTTGCTGCAGCTCATAGCACTACTTCGGAAGGTTTTCGTTTGGCTGGTAAGTTAATCGAAGCAATTGATTATGATCCTTCGATTGCTAAGAAAGTGCATATCGATGATGGTCCAGGAACTAAGGATCAGTTGTACTCCCCGGATGAGGCGCTTGCGTTTATTTGTCAAAACGATTTTTCAAAAGCTCAATATTTGAGTATCCGATCGATGGGACTGCAAAAGGGAATTAATATGTATCCGTCGTACCATCTGATTACTGACGCAAAGAAACTATGTTATCCAACAGGTATGGTCGTCATTTACGTTTATTTTCAAGATTTGTGTATATTCTGCTTCCTAAATGACGCGGGAATTGTTGATTTCGACTATTCTAACTGAAGATGACCTTATTCAAATCGACAAGGTATCGACAATTCTTGCTTCAATCGAAACATCTCACCTCATATCAGAAGTAAGCACGATTAGTTTAAAAATTGTGCTGTTTTCAGAAATTACAGTGAAACCTGCAATTGCTGAGGTTCCGTTGCAGAGCTTGGTTGATCATACCGTGACACGACTTGTAACGAGCGTTTCCCATTCGAATTGCGATTTTTACTCTAATGATGACTACCATATAATCATGAAGTGGGGCGCTGATGGAAGCTCAAATCACTCGCGTTACAAGCAACCTTTTTTCGACGAAAACGATGAAGGAGATATAAGGGAGTACAACGACTCTCATATATATGCCATCTCGTTGGTACCACTTCGACTTACCGCTAAGCGAGCACAATCAGAGAAAATAATATGGATTTAACGCAGCGCGAAGTTGAAGACGTTAAATTACAAATTACTTTTATTTTCTGCATGATGGACAATAAAGTTATTAACGACGTCACAAACACGCATTCACAGGCGTGCTTTATTTGCCGAAAATCAGGTACTACACTAAACATGTAGTTTCCATAGATTTTTAATATTTATGTTTTTTACAGGAAAGAAGTTAAACAATCCGGCGGACCGTGAGGATGCGAATGATCCGGAACTTTATACGTTTGGTCTATTTCCTCTCCATGCGTACATCCGGTGCATGGAATTACTCCTGAAAGTATCATATAGGTAGCGCATGCAAAAACCTTCATGGAGAGTGAATAGACTAAGTCTAAGTCCTAACGAGTCTGTGAAGGAACGTGAGCAAAGCATAAAAACGGCTTTTAGACAGCAATTAGGTTTACGTATTAGTGAACCAACGCCATCCGGAGGCAACTCAAACGATGGTAACACTGCAAGAAGATTTTTTAAAGACTGGAAAATAGTTGTACAGATCATCGGTTTTGACGAGAGACTGTTGGAAAGATTCAGCATTATTCTCTCGGTGATCAATAGCCGATTAGAAATAAACATTGAAGCGTTTCAAGAATATGCCGAAGGAACACGCCAGCTGTATGTTCATCTCGCTGGGTGATATCCGCTTTCGCCAACTGCACATAAATTGTTGGTCCATGGTTCCAGAATTTTGAAACATGCCATTCTTCCGATAGGCATGTTGAGCGAAGAAGCCCAAGAAAGTAGAAATAAAAGCATCCGAAAGTTCAGGGAGAATCACGCCCGCAAATTCAACAGATTGACCAATATTGAGGATATTTTTAAAAGGCTCATGATAACATCTGATCCGGTAATTTCTTTAAGCTGCCGGGAAAAAAATGCGGTACTTTGGATTTGCCTGATAATGCTAAACATTTGATTGTTTAATATTTTTGTAACGGATTTCCAAAAGATTATAAATTAATTTGTTTTGTAATTTACATATGTGGTAATCTGCCCCCACTCGCATATCAGTCCCATACCGTTTTTTCGCATTCTGAGATAATAGCCATTGAAGTTCCAAATCGCATCTTCCATATGAAAATTCACAATAATCTAATAAATTAAAACATCATCGTATCTTGCTTAAATTTTGCTGAGTTGTTCATCATTTGATAGATTACCGTACAGCGATTTGGTTTGATCGAAACATGGTTTAGTTTTGTGGAATCAGGTCATGTAAGTTCTTGGTGGGACTGTTATGCGGGTACTTTCAATATGGGACGCACATGACTTGATATTTTTTGCAGTGATGGGCATACAAAAGCGCAATTTTTATTATGATTTATGGAAGTATATTATAAATGAACCCTATTCAGTGGATTAACTCAAAAGTGACGAAAATTCAAATGGGACTGTTATGCGAGTGGGGGCAGTAATGTACTGTCTCAAGTTATCATATCAAATCTACCCGAAGAATTTCTCACTTAGATGTGTGATCTAACAGTATAAATAAATGTTAAGCTCTATTTTTTTTATTTTCTATTTTCTTTTACCAAAGATAGTTCATTTATAATTTGAATATATAAAATTCAAGTAAATTTAAGTTTTTTCGAAGAAATTTTCAAAGTCGATTCATTCAAATTAAAAAAAAAATACGTTCCCGTAGTTTTTCCAGTAAAAGTTACTATATATGTGCCTTTTCAGACAACACCTTAAAAAAATAATCGAACCAACTCCATGAGATATTGGCATTTTGACATTGCATAGTTTTTTGGTATAAATTGCATATAACTTTTAAATGGTAAGACTTATAAACATGATGTGTTCAGCAAAAATATGCACCATCACTTGCTCTTCATTTCTTCTGAAGACCGCATTCTCGTAAAACTCAAAACAAAAAAGTTAGAATAGAAAAACTGATTTTTTTGGGCCACCCTAGGTTAAAATCGAAAATTTCATTTACTGAACTCAATTTATGTGCTAGACACAAGGTGTCTTCGGCAAAGTTGCATCAAATAATGTTTACTGCAAGTTTGCTGAAGAGGTCATCCACAAAAAACCCGAAATAAAAAAGTTTAATTTCAGTTTTGAGAAACGATAAGGACCACCCTATCGAACTTTTTGCCCGAAGAAGCAATATTTTATTATAAACAACTTCGATTTCAAGGACGGCTACGCAGTCTTGAATTATTGAAACAAGATGTTTATTTATCCGACGTTTCGACACGTCCTTAAAATCGAAATAAAAATATACAGTCGATTTCTCAATAGTTCATTATAAACAACTTCACTGAAGACACCAAGTGTCTAAATAGAACGAAAACGGAGGAAAATAGTTTTTTCCTGCTAAATAACTGAATCGGACCATGGTGACTGGTAGAAACAGGAAAGGAGCTTTTCTAGAAATGGCTGAGTATTTATACTCTAGATTTGTAAGGACGGATTGCTAATTTAATAACAAATATTAAATTATACAGTCAACATTATGCTCCTTACCTTAAATGTATATCCGTGCGCCACACTGGCGTAATATATGTTCGAGCTTGACATCCTTCTGACAAGCAGTTGTTTTGACAGAGCATTCACACCACTGCAAATGAGTGTTGTCACGAAAGGAATGAATGAGAGAGGAGCCATGAGTGTTTCACTTGTCAGGCGACACACGAAAGCGGCACTCAAATCTGATGCTGTCAGTTTGTTTCATTAGGGTGGGACATGAATTTTGGATTTGCGGTGGAGCCAGCAAGATACAATTGGAGCCAAACGGTTACAATTTCAATGGAATTTTTTGGAAATTCCACTAAAACTTCGAAATTTCTACGTAAAATAATAAAATTTTCACGGAAAACTTTCCGGCAGGGGAAGCTGGTCGGTTGTCGGCACCCTTTCGGCAACTTTCGTCCAATTGCACAATGTGGTGTGATATTTGCATACCAATGGAAGCCAATAGGCATAATCTAATAACTGGTGGAGAGATTTGTTCTATTTCATCCTTTGGGAAAATGTTAGTTAACAATTCTGTTAAGCGTTGATTTTATGTCATTTCGAAAAGGATGGTCGGATGTCGGCACCCTAAAAAACACTCAAAATGAAAAACTATGGAGTGGGATCGTTATGGCTGGAAAGGTCAAGATTTATTGTGTCAATAGCAATGAAATTTATTACATTTTGTTACATTTTAGTTACATTTTAGTTTTGCTAACAATTTGGCTTATAGCTTGAAATTAGGACTGGGGTGCCGACAACCGAAATAAGTGACCCTTTTGAAAAGTGAAAATAATAGTTAAATTGCGACCGTTACGGAGGCATTCAATTATGAAACACCAAATAGAGTAAATTTGCTTTGTGAATACGTTATGCGCTCACCATTTCGATCGTTTACTTCGGTTTATAACACTAAGCAAATGACCAAAAAAACTTTGGAGGTGAAACTATGGTTTTGACCCCGGGAGATACTGCTGCCTCAGAAGGGGGCTAGCCTAGACCCCGAACTGTTGGTCTAGAGCCAACGACAGCTCATGGGGTGGACACCAAAGGCCTCTTTTGCTCCCGGGTCCCAGGGCGTTGAACGGAGAGAAAGTTTTCGGCGAGAGGTTCTTTTAGTGAGAGAGAATACATAATTTTAATTACCTTTATTCAGAATACGGGGTGGACGAAAACGGGCAATGCGAGGGGCTGACCGGTGAGTTGACCGGCGATTTGTTGAGTTGGCCGTATCCATGATGGCAAGTGTACTCTATGCGGCTTTCTTGCTGCGAAGCACACACTCCAGTGTGCTGTCGATGGTCGTTCAACCCCACATGGTTTGTTGTTAGCCCAACAATGGCGATCGACTGCAGAATTGGTCTTCGTCGTCGAACTATGAAGGGGGGGCGTATCACATTGTTGCATTGTCGAGTCTGCCTCCGGAACTTGTACAGCATACACTTTCTGGACGTTTGGTCACTACCGATGGAGATAGGCAGGCCTGAGTGTGCCTAATCATTGGACGGACAGTCGCGAGCACCGACACGGCAGGATACGGATCGAGGTTGCTCACCGCACATGAGTATTGGGCTTACTCAACCGACATTGTCAACTGTTTTTTACGCACATTCCATAGCATTCGCTCAGCACTTGCCACTACCACCCGACTTCTACTCGGGCACTCATCTTTATGTGCGTTCTCGGTTTTTGATCGGCTGGGCATGGAGCCAACTTCAGGGTGTTGTTCATCCCCGACTGCTTCAGCGACCTGCACTGTTTCACCCACACCGCATTTGAATGAGCCGTTACAAGAACTAAAGCGATTTTAACCAAGATTTTAATGGTACCGTTCAGGACGGTAACTGAATGGGTTTTTACTTGACAGGACAAACAAGTGTTTTCTCTGTAGAACGAAACAAAGACTTCTATATGCTTCGGAAATGGAAAATGCCATTTGGCCAAATGAGTCATACAGCCGTAAATGGCGTTTGCTGAACGGGTGTTATGATCAAAAAAGTCGACCCATTTGGAAAAATGACATTTTTGGTCAAATTACCTTTCTGCCTGATCAGAGGCGAGCCAGCCAACTACTGCAAGTCTTTTAAATAAAGACCAAACAGCTATGTGGCCAAACCATATGGCATTTACCCAAACGTCTCTTTCCGTCGTTTGACCAAAAGTCATTTGGCGGAATGCGATTTGTTCGAATGCCACTTTCCGATAGCACGTTAAGCCGGAAGCAGGCATTGCAATATCATCTGCGCCAGAGCTTAAAATAATCGAAGATTTTTGGTGAAGCCCATCGGCCTTCTTTGTCATTCTCATTTCGTACATATTCATATTCGGCTGAACATTGACAATTTCCGATCAATTATCAGTCAGTGAATATTAATTTACATTTTGTAAACTAATAAATTACTGCAAAACTAAACACATAAATGATTATTTCAACAATTACTCACATAGATCTGACCCCGATGTTAAACTGAGGGGAAATTTTAGTGCCAAAAGTCAACATAATCAAGACCAATTATCAGTTCAATCAAAGGTAATTGCCTATTTCCGGGGATTAAACCACCCGACTTGGACGTTAATTTACAATGTTATGAAAACTCATATGTGAATATGTACGTTATGTGGAAGATATTGATTTGGAAAATGTATTGGAGGTAACCACTTTCCCTTCGATGGGACTCGAACCCATGACCCTACAGTACGCTAGACTGGTGCTTTAACCAACTAAGCTACGAAGGACCTCCGTCGGCCTTCGCAACCTAGACGTGTACAATACACATGTGGAAGTATTGGCTTGATAAATGGATTGCGAGTGATTTGACTATGCGTCCAATTTGGGAATCTCGAGCTCGTTCAGTAGCCGCTAGGTTGCGAAGGCCGACGGAGGTCCTTCGTAGCTTAGTTGGTTAAAGCACCAGTCTAGCGTACTGTAGGGTCATGGGTTCGAGTCCCATCGAAGGGAAAGTGGTTACCTCTAATACATTTTCCAAATCAATATCTTCCACATAACGTACATATTCACATATGAGTTTTCATAACATTGTAAAAAAAGACCAATTATGTTTTCTTTAAACGCAGTGACCATTCTCAGTACAAATCAAATGAATGAATCTGTGAAGAAGAAAATTGAGTAATGGGCCAAACACAATTGATACGTATCAATTGTGTTTGGCCCATAAGTCATTCTATGTTTTGAATAGTCATGCGACGTTTGTCAATATTCGGTCCGAAGTTGCTTCGTGAAGATGAATATTTTATACTCTGCTGCGCACAGGATATCATCTTTGCTTGTGCAAAGATTCATTCATTTATTTAGTTAACATCTAAACAGATAACACTGAATCAACAATTTGACGCCACAATGCACGGTTCGAGGCCGCATCTCTCCATCCTCGGATACGCCCCACGCTCGCCAAGTCGTTCTGCACCTGGTCTGCCCATCTCGCTCGCTGCGCTCCACGCCGTCTCGTACCTGCCGGATCGGAAGCGAACACCATCTTTGCAGGGTTGCTGTCCGGCATTCTTGCAACATGTCCTGCCCATCGTACCCTTCCGGCTTTAGCTACCTTCTGGATACTGGGTTCGCCGTAGAGTTGGGCGAGCTCATGGTTCATTCTTCGCCGCCACACACCGTCTTCTTGCACACCGCCAAAGATGGTCCTAAGCACCCGTCTCTCGAATACTCCGAGTGCTTGCAAGTCCTCCTCGAGCATTGTCCATGTTTCATGACCGTAGAGGACAACCGGTCTTATAAGCGTCTTGTACATGACACATTTGGTGCGGTGGCGAATCTTTTTCGACCGCAGTTTCTTCTGGAGCCCGTAGTAGGCCCGACTTCCACAGATGATGCGCCTTCGTATTTCACGACTAACGTTGTTGTCAGCCGTTAGCAAGGATCCGAGGTAGACGAATTCCTCGACCACCTCGAAGGTATCCCCGTCTATCGTAACACTGCTTCCCAGGCGGGCCCTGTCGCGCTCGGTTCCGCCCACAAGCATGTACTTTGTCTTTGACGCATTCACCACCAGTCCAACTTTTGCTGCTTCACGTTTCAGGCGGGTGTACAGTTCTGCCACCTTTGCAAATGTTCGGCCGACAATGTCCATGTCATCCGCGAAGCAAATAAATTGACTGGATCTGTTGAAAATCGTACCCCGGCTGTTACACCCGGCTCTCCGCATGACACCTTCTAGCGCAATGTTGAACAACAGGCACGAAAGTCCATCACCTTGTCTTAGTCCCCGGCGCGATTCGAACGAACTGGAGTGTTCGCCCGAAATCTTCACACAGTTTTGCACACCATCCACCGTTGCTTTGATCAGTCTGGTAAGCTTCCCCGGGAAGCTGTTCTCGTCCATAATTTTCCATAGCTCTACGCGGTCTATACTGTCGTATGCCGCCTTGAAATCAACGAACAGATGGTGCGTTGGGACCTGGTATTCACGGCATTTTTGAAGGATTTGCCGTACAGTAAAGATCTGGTCCGTTGTCGAGCGGCCGTCAACGAAGCCGGCTTGATAACTTCCCACGAACTCGTTGTGCAAAGATATTACCCCTAATCAAAGAGCACTCTGGAAAGATATTATCATTTGAGCATTTGATGATGACCCTGATAGCCAGCGCGGTTCGGGGTTTGTTCACGTTGCGAAGGCGTTGCTACAACAAAAACAATGAAAAACTTTTCTCCCCATGGTGAACATTGCACTTTGTTTACTGAGCAGATAGATAGCTAAGATCGATATCCCAGCATATCATCAGTATCTTTGCTCAGAAGATCGAGCCTGGCCGGAAGTCATCTAGTCGAAGTCCATTTACTCGAAGCTTTTATTTGGTATTTAACTATTGGTTTGACCTAAAATGCCATTTGGCCGAAAGTGGCATTCCGTCGAGGGGGATATTTGTCTAAACTGGTAATTTGTCCAGAAAAGTTTTTTTGCTCTTACAGGCCATTTAGCTGAAAATGTCGTTCAGCCGGAATGGTCGTTTGGTAGAAAGGCCTTTTTGGCAGGAAAAGCCATGTGGCTCAAAATTGTCTTTTCTATTAAGCAACCAGTCGACCAAACCTGCCAAACCCCGTCATACTTCAGGTTCCATAGTACCGGGCCCAGGATTGACCCTTGCGGGACTCCTGCGGTAATGGGAATACTTTTCTGACCGGCATCGGTCTCGTATAACAGCACACGGTTCTGGAAGTAGCTTTCCAAGATCCGGTACAGTCCCACCGTTAGGCTAAGCCGGCGTAACGAGAGCACGATGGCATCCCAGCTTGCGCTATTGAATGCGTTATTCACGTCCAGTGTCACCAACGCACAGTATCGAATTCCTCGCTTTTTTCGTTGGATCGCTACCTCTGCAGTCTTTAGCACTGAGTTGATAGCTTACCCTTCCGAAAACCAAACTGGTTGCTCGACAGGCCATCCGTACCCTCTGCGTACGGGGTGAGCCTGTTGAGGATGATCCTCTCGAGCAGTTTACCCGTCGTGTCGATCAGGCAAATTGGTCTGTACGCGGATGAGTCGCCCAGAGGCTTCCCGGCCTTCGGCAGCAGTACCAACTTCTGCCTTTTCCATCTCTCAGGGAAACGACACTCATCTAGGCATCTCTGCATAGCTAGCCTGAACATGTTCGGGTTCGCTATGATCGCTGCCTTGAGTGCACTGTTTGGGACTCCATCAGGCCCTGGAGCTTTGTTCATTAGCCACTGCGAGTAACTCTTCGTTCGTCACCAAAGCCACCATTTCGGCCACACTCCCAGCGCCTTGCAGCGCAGGAGGAAGCCAGAAACTTGTGGCTCGGGACGGGAAGAGTACTTCGATAATCCTCGCCAACCGGTTCGGTGACCGTTCGGGGGGTGAAGAGCTCCATTTGGTCTTGGCCATAACGATCCTATAGGCGTCACGGAGTCGCGTTGGCACCCTCGCACAGGTTGTCGAAGCACGCTCTCTTGCTGCTCTGAATGGCCTTGTTAAGGGTCAGTCTCACAGCTCGAAACACTTCACGGCGCGGCGGACCGCTCTTTCCTCATAGGTGCGGGCTCGTTGCGTCCTACGTCTAGCCTTGAGGCAGGCTGATCGTAGGGCTGCAATTTCGGCACTCCACCAGTATGCCGGGCGTCTGCCATTTCTTGGCAGGGCTTTCCTCGGCATAGTAGCGTCGCACGCGCGTGATAGGACAGCTACCAGCGCATCCCCGCTTAGACTGTCGGTGTTGACCTCCAGTCCCAGGGCCGCGGTGAAAACTTCGCTGTCGAAGTGATTGGACTTCCACCCACGGACCTGACAGGGATCACCCGCCCTCGGATGCTGCACACCATAGTTGATCTTGAAGCGAATTGATAAGTGATCACTATGGGTGTTGCCCTCGTCTACCCTCAAGTGCAGGTCAAAGACCAGACCGGGGCTGACAAACGTTACATCTATCCATGACTCGGCCCCATTCCTACGGAATGTGCTACTGGCTCCGTCAATTGGCAGCACTGCGTCGAGTTTTGCAAGTTCCTCGAGTAACGCTTGTCCCCTCTGATTGGTGCAGCGGCTGCCCCATTCCACTGCCCAAGCATTAAAATCTTCCGCTATAACGAACGGGCTCCGACCTACTAGATCGAACGATAGCCTGTCGATCATCCGGTTGAACTGTACCATTGACCACCTTGGTGGGGCGTAGCAGCTACAATAGAACACCCCATTGATCTTGGCTATCGCGACACCCTCCGCCTAGGAGTGTACAATCTCTTGAACCGGGTACCTTCCCGTTGTGCAGATTGCCGCCGACCTAGACCCGTCCGCCACCCAGTTGCCATTGTCGGCAGGGATGTTGTACGTTGTACGTCGACTCCAAGACCGACTGCCACAGCAGTTGATGATCAGGTGCACAGTGGTTCAGGTTCAGCTGTGTTACTTGCACGGCTTTTTTCCGATTGGCTTCTCTAAAGGGACACGCAGGCCCGCCCATAGCATGGTTCCGGGCCTGCTTATTACTAGCGCAGATAAAGCACCTAGGTGCATTGTCGCATTCCTGCGCCTTGTGTCTCTCCTCGCTACAGCGACGGCACATCTTGCTTCGGTCTCGGCTCTTGCAGTCATAAGACTTGTGCCCGGACTCAAGGCACCGGTAGCACCTGTCCACTGAAGATGGCTGAAGCACGCTTACTGACCAGCCGATCTTCAGCTTCCCTTTCTCAGTGACCTGTTTGGCGTCAGCCACCGGTAGTCTGAGATAAGCTGCCGGCGTACCAAAGAATCCCCCTCTTAGACGTACAGAGGACCGCTCAACCTCTGTGCCGCACTGCTTTTTGACGGCAGATACGACGTCTTCCGCGGTCGTGACCTCGTCCAGTTGCTTACACTGGAGGGTTACTTCCGCACCCAACGACCTGACCTGAGCGCCGTCACCCAAGACCTCCTGGGCAAGCTTTTTGTAAGCTACCCCGCTGGATTGCGCGCCACCCTTCAGTACCAAGATCATTTAACCGTTCTTGGTACGTCTGATGCTGCGCACATCCTGGCCCAGGGCCGATAGGCTATCGGCCGCTCGCAGCGATTTCAGGACATCGGCGTATTTGTCCTTGTCGGTTTTCACCAACAAGGCCTCGCCTCTGTCTCTCACCTTCTTCGTAGGTCGAGGGGTGTTTGACTTCCGCACCCTACTGACCAGTTGCCAAGGATTCGCATCCCCTTCGGCGAGTACCGATGGCTGGCTGGGGCCAGCTTGTGGCTCAGCAACCTGTGCCTGTCTAGTGCCTTTCGCCTTCTTGGGCACACGCTCTTCAGGCTCCGGTGCACCATCCAGGCGACGCTTTGCCTTAATGGTAGCGCGTTTGTGTCGCTTCGAGCTTGGCGTTTTCTTACCCTCACTGGCCGTAAGGGCGGTCGCCTGTTAGCCGCAGTAACACCGTTAGGGAGGAGAGGGTCTTGGTATGGTTACCTTTGGCTACCTTCTCTGCTGCCGCTACACGCCTGATATAAGCGTCCTGTTCTTGTCTTGCGACACGAACAGCTTGCCGAAGCACCAACAGGCTCTGCTTAAGCTCCTTGTTAGTGTTCTGCTTGCCGCTCATCTCATCGAGTTTCTCGGCCACCACCCGTATCCCTGGTAGTGGCTCGTCAGGCGTGCAGGCCCACCACCACTGGAGACTCTTCGGTACTGCCAATAGCAGCAACCGTCACTCCACTCTCCCCCTCTTTAATAGGGGACCTCGCTAGACCCCTTTTGGCAAAGGGGTCCATCACCTCCATCTCCAACGATCTTTGTCTTTCAAGGCTCATTGCTATATGGGTCCCCCTTGCGGCTGCCGCCGAATCCTACTGGAGTAGTCGCCTTTAGTGATCCCATGGTTATCTATGCCTGCCTTGCGGCAAGCAGGGAGGCCATGCGAGGGTTGACACTTGCGTGTTCAGAGCCAGATCAGTGCAAGTCAGGAAGGGCATCTGAACCTACTCCCCCTTATGTGACGGAAGACAGCCTAGCCATTAGCCCACTCGCCGTTTCGAGTCGGTGTTACCCGGCCCTACTAAGAGTAGAATGTCAGACTGCCAGCCCTCGCTTCACAATATCACAATATACCATACACATAGCCATGACGTGCCTGCCAGAACCATAATTGAGACCTTACTGGCGTCAGCCTCAATGCGCTACCGCGCTCCCTCGTTTGTAGTTCATTTAGCCGCCTAGCCCTTCAACTGCCGTTGATACGCTATCGTTTCCAGCGAGCACCGCGCGAAGGCGAACTACGCTGCCCGCCACCCGAACTGTCGGCCCTTTGCACCACCTGAGGTGTACAGGATCCATAAGAAAGTAAGTAAGTATCATGCGATCCGTAGAGCCATTGTTGTCTAATGGAATTCAAGGTGAAATAGGTCGAGCCTTGGATTTCAAAACATTGATCAAATTTAAAGAAAGGCTTTGCACAGTATGTGGGACTGTGAAACGTTCTGTTGCTGAAATCTCATTGAGACAAAACGCCTGTTAGAAGGCACCTCTTAGGGAACAACGCACCACGAATCTACATTTATTATCCGGTATGAGTGCATGCTTGTGGAGGCGCGTGGTACATCATTGATCATAGTGTCGCAGTTTTACCTCGCGTGATAGATTTTATTGAATCCATTAATGGGAAACGTCAGATTTTAACATTTTCCTGTATGTTAACTTGAAAGCTTTTAAATCTAGCCTTAGGCCTAGTTTTATTATATTAGCCACAATAAACATGAAAGAATATCGAAAAGACGTTTTGCCACAAGAAGTGCTATGTGGACTCTTCCCCTTACAGTTCCAAACGTTTGAAATGATTTGTATGTGGAGTGAATG
>NW_026942500.1:0-25284 GCF_024139115.2 Armigeres subalbatus
TTTTTTCAATTCGATCCAGTAATTGAAGATAGCAAAGAAGTATTACGAAGAAGCATTACACAGAGGTAACACGAACTATTACTCCGATAGTTCAAACCATCCAATCATCGCGACTTTTAGAGGAAGGGTCATTTGACCGAATTGGTTATTTGAAAAGCGGGAAATTAGGAATGAGAAGAGAGACGTTTCTCTTCTAACTCTTCATTTTTCTCTTCTCACTGTAAAAAGTGAGAAGTGCTAAATGAGTAGTGAGACGTCTCACTACCCACTTTGAGCTACTCACTTCTCGCTGTCAAAAGTGAGAAGCGCGAAGAGTCGTCTCACTACTCACTTCGTACATCTCACTTTTTACAGTCAGAAGGGAAAAATGAAGAGTGAGAAGTGAGACGTCTCACTTCACAATCCTCATTTATCACTTCTCGCTGTAGAAAGTGAGAAGCGCAATGTAAGTAGTGAGACGTCTCAGCTCTCACTTTGCGTTTCTATCTTCTCACTTCTCACTCCTCATTTATCACTTCTTGTTGTAAAAAGTGAGAAGCGCAAAGTGAGTAGTGAGACGTCTCTATCTTTGCTATCTTCTCACTTTTCACAGTGAGAAGTGATAAATGAGGAGTGAGACATCTCACTTCTCACTCCTCATTTCTCACTTCTCACTGTGAAAAATGAATAGTGCGAAGTGGGTGGTGAGACCTTTTCGGCCAAATGACCCTTTCGGCCAAATGACCATTTCGGTCAAACGACCCTTTCGGCCAAACGACCCTTTCGGCTAAATGGCCCTTTCGGCCAAACGACTCTTTCGGCTAAATTACCCATTCAGCCAAATGACCCATTCGGCCAAACGAACCTTTCTGCCAAACGACCCTTTCGGCCAAACGACTCTTTCGGCCAAATGACCCTTTCGGCCAAACGACCTTTTCGGCCAAATAAATTTGCACTTCTTAGCTGCGCGGCTACAAAGCAAGACCATGCTAAAGCGTGGCTGGGTTCGATTCCCGGTGCCGTTCTAGACAATTTTCGGATTGGAAATTGTCTCGACTTTCCTTGGCATAAAAGTATCATCATGTTAGGCTCATGTTAGGTCTAGGCAATTTTCGGATTGGGAATTTCTAGACAGAAATACGCAAAACTATAACTGTTTTTATTTAATCGTTTCGTGGATTACACCTGCCGCAATATGTCACCGACCACGACGAAGAAGGAGCAAAACCTACTATCGTTGCAGACGTGACTCAACTCGTACCTGAACATGTTTGAGGATATTCTCAAGTTTTCGCAGTACATGGATGATCAAACCACAGCCATTCAGGTGTCAATCAGGGTTGTCAAGTTAGAGGAGCTATGGGAAATGATTAGTGAGGCTATAGTTGAGGTAGAATCGCATGACGATTACAGTGAAGAGAAAGAGGAATGTAGTAAAAGTAGAGCAAAGTTTGTGCAGGGGTATTTTTTGGCGAAGACATCATTGATGGAGAAGGCTAAGGAGCTGGAAGATACAACATTGAACCAGTCGCAGTCGCAGCCTACGGTGGAACATGTTCGCCTTCCATAAATCCAGTTACAAACCTTCAGTAGCAATATCAACGAGTGGCTGAGTTTCCAGGATTTGTGCACCTCGTTGATCCACTGGGAGGCTGATCTCCCCGACAGCGGCTCTCATAGATCCGTTGTCCATCACTAAGGCGGACTATCAGGTGGCGTTGGCAGGGCAAATGCTGGGTAAAGCGTACCATTGGTACTTCGCGTACCTAAAGGAATAAAATAGACCCCATCTCGCGGTCCTTAGCCCCTTACGGGTGGTGGCCGATCAATGAAAGAATGTGCAGGTTGAGGATCAAAGGCCGGTTCTTCAACTTCAGCATAATCAACGTCCATAGCCCACACTCCGGAAGCACTGATGATGATAAGGACGCATTCTACGCGCAGCTGGAACGTGAGTACGACAGCTGTGCCGTTCTCAAGATACACGCAAGTTCTATCAGAAACTCAACGCATCCCGCAAAGGCTTCGTGCCGCGAGCCGAAATGTGCCGGGATAAGGATGGGAGCATCTTGACGGACGAACGTGTGGTGATCGAAAGGTGGAAGCAGCACTACGAGGAACATCTGAATGGCGCTGAGAGTACAGGCAGTGAAAGTCAAGGCAGCGGAGAAGATGACTACGCCAGTTCAGCGGACGATGGAAGCCAACCAGCCCCCACCTTGAGGGAAGTTAAGGATTCCATTCAACAGCTAAAGACCAATAAAGCAGCTGGTAAGGATGGTATCGGAGCTGAGCTCATCAAGATGGGCCCGGAAAGACTGGCCACTTGCCAGCACAAACTGATAGTCAGAATCTGGGAAACCGAACAGCTACCGGAGGAGTGGAAGGAAGGGGTTATATGCCCCATCTACAAGAAAGGCGACAAACTGGAGTGTGAGAACTTTCGAGCGATCACCATCCTTAATGCCGCCTACAAAGTGATATCCCAGATCATCTTCCGTCGTCTGTCACCATTAGTTAACGAGTTCGTGGGAAGTTATCAAGCCGGCTTCGTTGACGGCCGCTCGACAACGGACCAGATCTTTACTGTACGGCAAATCCTTCAAAAATGCCGTGAATACCAGGTCCCAACGCATCATCTGTTCGTTGATTTCAAGGCGGCATACGACAGTATAGACCGCGTAGAGCTATGGAAAATTATGGACGAGAACAGCTTCCCTGGGAAGCTTACCAGACTGATCAAAGCAACGGTGTGCAAAACTGTGTGAAGATTTCGGGCGAACACTCCAGTTCGTTCGAATCGCGCCGGGGACTAAGACAAGGTGATGGACTTTCGTGCCTGTTGTTCAACATTGCGCTAGAAGGTGTCATGCGGAGAGCCGGGTGTAACAGCCGGGGTACGATTTTCAACAGATCCAGTCAATTTATTTGTTTCGCGGATGACATGGACATTGTCGGCCGAACATTTGCAAAGGTGGCAGAACTGTACACCCGCCTGAAACGTGAAGCAACAAAAGTTGGACTGGTGGCGAATGCGTCAAAGACAAAGTACATGCTTGTGGGCGGAACCGAGCGCGATAGGGCCCGCCTAGGAAGCAGTGTTACGATAGACGGGGATACCTTCGAGGTGGTCGAGGAATTCGTCTACCTCGGATCCTTGCTAACGGCTGACAACAACGTTAGTCGTGAAATACGAAGGCGCATCATCTGTGGAAGTCGGGCCTACTACGGGCTCCAGAAGAAACTGCGGTCGAAAAAGATTCGCCACCGCACCAAATGTGTCATGTACAAGACGCTGATAAGACCGGTTGACCTCTACGGACATGAAACATGGACAATGCTCGAGGAGGACTTGCAAGCACTCGGAGTATTCGAGAGACGGGTGCTTAGGACCATCTTTGGCGGTGTGCAAGAAGACGGTGTGTGGCGGCGAAGAATGAACCATGAGCTCGCCCAACTCTACGGCGAACCCAGTATTCAGAAGGTAGCTAAAGCCGGAAGGGTACGATGGGCAGGACATGTTGCAAGAATGCCGGACAGCAACCCTGCAAAGATGGTGTTCGCTTCCGATCCGGCAGGTACGAGACGGCGTGGAGCACAGCGAGCGAGATGGGCAGACCAGGTGCAGAACGACTTGGCGAGCGTGGGGCGTATTCGAGGATGGAGAGATGCGGCCTCCAACCGTGCATTGTGGCGTCAAATTGTTGATTCAGTGTTATCTGTTTATATGTTAACTAAATAGCTTGAGCTTGAGCTTGAGCTTGATTGACTGCTCGTAGTTGCTACTCCATTATGACCAGATCAGCTGTTCTTGCACAGGGAACCAACAGATGTTTGCTTGGGACTAGCACACATCTTCAATGTACAAGTACTGGTGATCTCATTTGTTAGGTCATACTGGCGCCTGCCACGTCAGAATGCAAGTCAATGTAGGGAAGGGGGAGGAAATGATGATGCAATCACTCGCAAGCCGAATATACCTCTGCACTTGCCACGAGTTCATGCGGAATTTGTTGGAATTTCTGGGTTAGGTTGGAGAGGCAGAGGTCCGTCTTGGTTAACGAGCTGCCAATGTGATAGATAGGAGAAGGTAACTGATGGAATTTCTAATTGGATGTAGGAAACGAGCTCTATAGTTCATTTCCAATTCTAGCAGATTACTGATAGAATACTCAAGTTAAAGGTATAGGAATAGTAATGGAAACGGTATGGAAGTCCATTTCCAGTTCTAGCGATTGCTAGAACATGAGAAATAAAGAGAAAGATATAAAGTAGGATAATGGAACGGACCTGGGATTGAACCCACGACCTCCTGCGTATGAGGCAGAAGCAGTAGCCATATGACTACCAAGCCCGCTTTTATCTGTTTATATGTTAACTAAATAAATGAAAAAATGATGGGCTCTGTTCATAGTATATTCTATCTAATTCCCAAACGATGGAGCTCCAGGTCAGAAATGAGCCCACAAATCCTTAAACATAAAAGTCCTACATGGTTCTCATAAAAGATAAAATCTTCAATTATTACAATCTAAAAAAATAGGAACCGGAATTAAAGCCCTGTTGATCATAAGGTTCTTCAAAAAGGTCGAAACCCCTCTCTTCCTGGAATAAAGAAATCTCTATGCAATCCAGAACTTCGCTTCAGATTCTCAGTGTGTTTAACAAGTACCACCGCGAAGTAAGTAGAATAAATTATCCCCTTATAAACGTGTCAGAAAAATCTTATTCCAAAATTTCAGAAATATGCACTAATTAGTTTTTTTAGTGGTTGCAGAATCCCAAAATCAGAAGAAGAATTGCTTTCAGAACCTTTGAAAACGGAACAAAAAGCTCCGCTCAGAGCAGATTCGAACCTAAGACGTCGTGAATGAAAGGCCTGAATCAAGACCTCACCTCTATAAACGCTTCGTTATGCAAGTGTAAAAAATGTGCACAACATGTTTCAATTTTTCAATCATACCTTCATTGAGGTTTGGTTAAATTCTCTCATTCGAGATATGAATAACAAGGCTGTTGAAACGTGAAGAATCAACAATAGTTTCCCTAGCAACCCATTCATTTACCCGAGCGTAGCATTCTCGTGTGCAAGCGCACATGTTTGAACCCAAGTTTAAGCCCGTTGTTTGGGTGTATGTTGGAGTTCAGGCTCGTGTTCAGATTGCTATGTGCAATAGGGTGGGACAAAATTTTATTTTCACTTCCTGCATGGTTTTTGCACGCCTCTTGGGTCCTATAATGCTTGTGCAAAATTTCAGATCAATCGGTGAAACTATATTTTAGCGCCGGCGATTTTAATTTTCCATAGGATTTACTATGGGGAAATTTACCTTTATAAAGAAAAAATCCCCAAGGTGTTCCATTATTCTCTAACGATAAATCGATCCCACTACATCATAGGAAATTTTACCAGCAAACTTTCATTGGAAGACCGCAAAGTGATCCGACGCTCGTGAAAAATGTTATTTACATAAAACTAATTGTTGTATGAACGCAAGGCTCATTGTACTTTTTGTTCCAGCATCACTGCCGTCTGCTGCTTGCTGTTGTTTGTACGAGGCACCACTTTGCGTGGAGGATTCGCTAAGCATGAATGGAAAGCGGGTTACTAGGGATACGTTTATTGGCCTTGCTGTTTGAGTCTCCGTCCTTCTAGGTAGAAGAAATTCAACCAAACTTCAATGAAGGTGTGATTAACAAAGAGAGGCATGTAACGCACACTTTCCACACACAATGCAACGAAACGACTATAGATGCGAGGTGTAGGTTGGGGCCTCTCATTCTCGACGTCAATAGTTCGAAGCTGGTTTGAGCAGGATTTTTTTTTTTTACTGGTATTCTTTAGGAAATTCTTTATTTTTCCATATTCTTACTTTCGAGAAGCTTTCTGGTGTTTCTAAAAGACTGAGATATGATTCTTGTGATACTGATTTCAGAAGAGAATAATTTAATGAAGTTGCTTTGCTTCTTTGATATTTGATTGATATGCCAATAATTCAAATCCTGTGGAAAATTAAAATCGCCGGCGCTAAAATATAGTTTCACCGATTGATCTGAAATTTCGCACAAGCATTGTATGACCGTTACGAACGAGCGTGAGGTGATCCAAAGGTGGCGGCAGCACTACGAAGAACACCTGAATGGCGATGTGGCAGACGAAGATGGCGGTATGGTGATGGACCTGGGAGAACGCGCGCAGGACATAATTCTACCGGCTCCGGATCTCCAGGAAATCCAGGAGGAGATTGGCCGGCTGAAGAACAACAAAGCCCCTGGGGTTGACCAACTACCAGGAGAGCTATTTAAACACGGTGGTGAGGCACTGGCTAGAGCGCTGCACTGGGTCATTACCAAGATTTGGGAGGAGGAAGTTTTGCCGCAGGAGTGGATGGAAGGTGTCGTGTGTCCCATCTACAAAGGGCGATAAGCTGGATTGTAGCAACTACCGCGCAATCACATTGCTGAACGCCGCCTACAAGGTACTCTCCCAAATTTTATGCCGTCGACTAGCACCAACTGCAAGGGAGTTCGTAGGGGCAGTACCAGGCGGGTTTATGGGCGGGCAACGCTCCACCACGGACCAGGTGTTCGCCATTCGCCAAACTGCAGAAATGCCGCGAATACAACGTGCCCCACATCATCTATTCATCGACTTCAAAGCCGCATATGATACAATCGATCAGGGACCAGCTATGGCAGCTAATGCACGAACACGGTTTTTCCGGATAAACTGACACGGTTGATCAAGCGACGATGGATCGGGTGATGTGCGTAGTTCGAGTTTCAGGGCATTCTCGAGTCCCTTCGAAACCCGCAGAGGTTACGGCAAGGTGATGGTCTTTCTTGTCTGCTATTCAACATCGCTTTGGAAGGGGTAATACGAAGAGCAGGGATTAACACGAGTGGTACAATTTTCAATAAGTCCGTCCAGCTATTTGGTTTCGCCGACGACATAGATATTATGGCACGTAACTTTGAGAAGATGGAGGAAGCCTACATCAGACTGAAGAGGGAAGCTAAGCGGATCGGACTAGTCATCAACACGTCGAAGACTAAGTACATGATAGGAAGAGGTTCAAGAGAAGACAATGTGAGCCACCCACCACGAGTTTGCATCGGTGGTGACGAAATCGAGGTGGTTAAAGAATTTGTGTACTTGGGCTCACTGGTGACTGCCGAAAATGACACCAGCAGAGAAATTCGTAGACGCATAGTGGCTGGAAATCGTACGTACTTTGGACTCCGCAAGACGCTCCGATCGAATAGAGTTCGCCGCCGTACCAAACTGCGTACCATCTATGGTGGGGTGCAGATGGCGGACGGTACGTGGAGGAGGCGAATGAACCACGAATTGCATCAGCTGTTGGGAGAACCATCCATCGTTCACACCGCGAAAATCGGACGACTGCGATGGGCCGGGCACGTAGCCAGAATGTCGGACAGTAACCCGGTGAAAATGGTTCTCGACAACGATCCGACGGGCACAAGAAGGCGAGGTGCGCAGCGGGCAAGGTGGATCGATCAGGTGGAAGATGACTTGCGGACCCTCCGTAGACTACGTGGTTGGCGACGTGTAGCCATGGACCGAGCCGAATGGAGAAGACTCTTATATACCGCACAGGCCACTTCGGCCTTAGTCTGATTAAATAAATTGTATGACCCAAAAGGCTTCTGAAAAATATGAGGGAACGAAAATTTATTTTTTTCATATATCCATGTCCCAGGCTAATGTGCAAGTTCGAACATAGCAAGCAATGTTTGATTGGGTGCAAAAACTCACGTGAACATCTCACACATGTTGCAGACTGACTTGACTTGAAGACTGCCGGTCACACGTCGAGCATGGGAAGAGCATTCGGCTCTAGGAATCCTACGGAGTTTTTTTCAAAAACGGGCTCAAGTGCTAAGTTTGCTATCTTAGAAAGGAAGAGCCCTCCAAAGCAAGACCATACTGAGGGTGGCTGGGTTCGATTCCCGGTGCCGGTCTAGACAATTTTCGGAATGAAAATTGTCCCGACTTTCCTTGACTAAGCTGCGAGGCGGCTCTGTCCCAGTGTGGGGATGTAATGGGCAAGAAGAAGAAAGGTAGAGTCGGCTGGTATGTCGAGTTAGAAGTTCGTAACCCCACGAACACGTTATAACGTGGTTCAAACATCTGCTTATCGATGCGTGGCTTGTTCAGAACCCCATCCGCTATATCAATGTCTCTCTGTGTCAGGTCGAGACAAACTCTTTCGCAATCATTCGCTGTGCCTTAATTGCTTCTGTCGTGGATATCAAGCTTCTGAGTGCTTCTCTCACTTCGTTTGCTTGCAGGAAATGCAAGGCGAAGTATCATACAATTATTTATATTCGATCGGACAGGTCCGATGCAGTTGAAGGTAACCCACCGCATTCACCGGTACAGACTGAATCAAATACCGCAAATACTGCAGCGAAATACCAGTCCAAGTATCTCCGCAGTCCGAGAATCCGTCTCATCCAATACGGCAGTGGCTTTAGTGGAAGATTACACAGGTATCAGTTTCCTTGCACGGGCCTTGCTAGACTCTGGGTTCGAATGCAATTTCATGACAGAGAATTTGTGAAAACGTTTAAATATTCAACGTAGGCGTTCGGATGTTTCAGTTATGGGTAGAGATCAACACAAAGCTGTGGCAACAATCAAATCGGGAGTTTCCGATTTTTCTCGTGAAATGGAATTCCTCGTTTTGCCGAAGGTACCGGCAGATCTTCTAACGATAACAATCCAAGGGGCATGCTTGGAGATTCCGCAAGAATCCAGCATTTTACAATTCCAAGGAGGTGGACTTGGTCCTCGGAATCTAACATTTCTTCGTGATCTTCAAGATCGGCAGCGAAATGGATCTTAATAACGGTATACACACACACGTTAACGGAATCAGTATTCGGCTGGGTGTAGTGTCACGTTGATTACTGATCGTCCAAATCCGAAAGTTTCCAGCAACATGGCAGTTACTGAAACAGAGTGCGGGGTGCACTACAGTAGGACGATCAAGCGAGATGAGAATAGGCGATACATGGTTTTCCCTCCAAAGGATAAAAGGCGAATCAAGGGATATTGCCGTGGAACCGTGGCTGCGAGAGTAACACGAGCGGTTCGTGGCGAGATGTCTGAAATGAAGGCACATGGTGGGAGTGCACAGGGTGGATGTGTCAACCAAAAAGGCAGGCAGTTGTTTACATCATCATTCCATTGCTGAGAAGAGCAGCACAATCATCAAGGTCCGGTGGTTTTCGATGCGTTCTGTAAGGCTAGTACAGGCGTGTCAGTTAACGATGCGCTGCTGACAGGGCCAGTGATCTAGGAAGATTTGCGTTGCTACGGTCGCAAATCAAAGGAAAGATGTCGGTGGGCAAGCCAAGCCATACGAATATGGTATAGTACACGGTTGGGACATCAGCAAAGATTTTTCGTGGACGGAATAGACTATATTTCGATGGGAGATAAGTAGGCGAAGGCGAAGAGAAGCGGATTCCATAAGTAAAAAGTCCTTGCGCCGGCAACAAGAAGGTATTGGATGACGGCTTAGGAATCCAAGAGAGAGGTCGTCTGGTCCAACGTACTTTATGGTGGAGGATAATCCATAGCTGTCAAGTAAATACGTGCTCTAAGTTGACTGAAGCCAGAGCTAGAAAATCAATCATTAGTCATCCATTCTGGGTTTGTAGAGGACTGTTCTTTTCTTTACAGAAATTTCGTAATTTCTTGGTGGGGGAGTATGTTTAGTTGTACAACTCGCAAATTACTATTCGCCACCCCCTCAACCGAGCACGACTACCAGCGACTTACGAATAGCGTGGAAGGCGGCGTGAAAATGCACTTTTGAATAAATAAAAAGGTCATGAAAAGAAAAAACGAAATTGCGATAGAAAGTCATGGACCGTGTTTTGTAATATAATTTAAGTAAATAAATGAAGTACATGTAGTGTAAAGTCTGTAAATAAAGTGTTAGTAATGTAATAAAAGTGTTGTAAATTAATCTGTACTGTGTCATGTTGTGCAAAACCAAATTGATGTTCTAAATTTCATCCGATCGGAAGAAACCACCAACCCACTACCCATCGGTAAACTCCAAGGAAAAGAAAGGATACATACAGTCCACCAGAATTCCACCGCAGAGGGAGAACTACTCCGAGGTTCAAATCCCCTGTTGGTAACGGAAGGGTTAAAAACTTTCTTACATATTATTTTGACCTTTCAGGAGATGTAGGGGAACAGGTGGTAAAATGAACACGTTAAGGACTTGCGCTGAATTCAATCATAAAACGAGGATAATTTGCTAGTTTTACCACTTGGTTCAGCAATTTAACTCATATTCTTATTGCACTGAACATTTTTTTCGCTAATAAACATTGTTTTATATAGTTTTTCATTGAAATTAAAAACATCGAAATTTCGTGTCTACAAAAATAGTGCGGGTAAAATGAACACTGCCTGGAGGTAAAAAGAACATCGCTTCTTAAACCCTTTTAAAACATTTAATTTTCTTTTTTTTACTCTGGCACTGTATATACAACTAATTGAGATTACGAGAGCCTTTTGGTATACCTTTTAAAAAGCTCTTAATTATGAAAATAATAAAAAGAAGGAAAAAAGTTTTAAAATATCAATTATTTTTTAACTAAATTTACATATTCAAAGTTTTTTCTTGGTTATTTGATATGGTTTGATTCTTGAACTTCCGCTTCACAATCGCACAACTTTTACCATAAATTTGTGAAAGTTTGATACAAGTGTTCATTTTACCCCCATACGTGCCTTGTGATAAATAACTCTTCCTCTAACTATGCAAACCAATAATTTTACTATTTACCCCTGCAACATCTTTGTGAAGGTTGTCCTATTTGCCGCTGTGGTTAGAACCGGTTTAAATCAATGTTATTATGAATTTATTAAGAATTAAAGCTTGCAGAAAAATGGTTAAAAATTACATCAGATCCTATTTTTACGGCCTCTTTTGATATTTTGGATAGTAATAGCTATACGTTCGGTCTCAAAACTAAAATATTAGCATAGGTACCTTATTTTATTTCGAGGAAAATGTGTGCATGATTAACATACGTCTAAATAGTGGTTTAATATAAATATAGCCAACTGTTCATTCCATTCTGCCATTCTGCCATTCTGCAAGCTGACAACCAAAATGGACAAATGGGGATATGTGTAGATGGTGTTCTCAATTCGCCAACAGGTGTCGAAGCAGCCATGGTTCAAAAAATTGAATTTGGGACAAGACTTCATTCGAACCATGTGTCGTCTAATGTCCAATCACTATACTTTTTCGAGTAGGGCTCTCAGAAGGCAATCTCTGTGTTTGCGGCGCAGATTATCAAGACATTGACCATGTCGTGTGGGCGTGCGAGGAGCATCGTGGCCCCAGATCGGCGCTAACTGAACATCTTCGGGTCCGAGGAAGGCAGCCAAAGCCTATTAGAGGAGTGTTGGCGGGTCTTGATCTCGAATGCATGACCCTTGTCCACAATTTTTTGGAAAGTTGCTGATGTTAGACTGTCATCGTCTTTAGCTGTGATAGTCCCTTTAGAACGTCTTCCTCTTGTTGTGTACCGTTAAATCCCATTCGCATGTTTTCCTCTCGTTGCTGTCTCCCAAAAAATGTTTGTCTCGTTTCAGAAGTGAAACATCACCAAGGGTATCAACTGTGTGAACATTAGTATTGTAATTGTTTAAGCACCCTAACTTCCCTTCCATTCCTATTGTATAATTGTATTCCCTAACCTCGAACAAACCGCGAGTCTTTCGGTTCCCCAAAACTAACATTAGTGTATAAGAATCATGAAAAACTGTATTCAAAAACATGATTCCGGTTCCGTAGCGCTTCACGGCAAATGAGCCTTCCAAATAAACGATAGTTTAAAAAAAAGGAAACTCTGCAGATACGTTTGAATTAAAACCTTATTTTGAAACAGTACAGTTCGCTACCAATATGCCTACTATTTTCTATTTACGTGTTCGGGACGTTCTAGGTTGCCGTATGGCCTTGGTTATTCATACCTGATATTTTCCCCTGTTAGGGGTATTAATTTCAAGCAATTTTGCTGAAATCAGTATTCACTTTTATCCTAGATAGATTAATCTCTATTACCACCTCGGCATGATCTGCCTAGGATCCGACGTATAACACGCGTCAATACCGAAGCTCCATCACTGCTAGAGATTCAAACAGCCATCCAAAGCATGAAATCGAATAAAGCCCCAGGGGTCGATCGCATATCAGCCGAGATGCTCAAAGCTGACTCCATGACATCCGCTCAACTACTGCATCGTTTATTTCGTAATATCTGGGACACTGGATCTGGTCGACTCGATGCAAGGTATCTTAGTGAAGGTGCCCAAAAAGGGTGACCTGACTGTATGCGGTAACTGGCGAGGCATTATGTTGCTGTATACCGTTCTCAAAGCTCTATGCAAAGTTATCCTAGCCCGGATCCAGGAGAAGATCGATGCGACTCTCCGGCGGCAGCAAGTCGGATTCCGTGCCGGAAGATCCTGTGTGGACCATATTGTCACGCTCCGCATCATTCTGGAGCAGGTCAACGAATTCCAAGAGTCCCTTTACTTGGTATTCATTGACTACGAAAAAGCTTTCGACCGTCTTAATCACGAGAATATGTGGGGCGCCCTGAGACGCAATGGGGTTCCTGAGAAGATCATTGGCCTCATCGAAGCACAGTACGAGGCCTTTTGGTGTAGAGTGCTGCACAATGGGGTCCTATCCGACCCTATCCGGGTCGGAGATGGTGTGAGGCAAAGATGTATTCTATCACCGTTACTGTTCCTCATCGTAATGGACGAGATTCTGGTAGATGCGATTGAACGTGAACCAATCCGCGAGCTGTTATGGCAGCCTATAACCATGAAGCACCTAAACGACTTCGAATTGGCTGATAACGTAAGCTCAACGACCTTGCCGAGCGCTCCTCTTCGGCAGGTTTAGTCATCAACGTCAACAAAATCAAATCGTTGGATGTAAACACGGTGACTCTTTCCAGTTTCACAGTAGCCGGGCAACCAGTGGAGAATGTTGAAAGCTTCCAATATCTTGGTAGCCAAATGGCGTCAGACGGCGGTACCAAGATCGACATAGGCGCACGGATAAAGAAAGCAAGGGCTGCCTTTGCGAGTTTAAGAAATATCTGGAAAAACAGGCAGATAAGTGAACGCACCAAAATACGAATTTTCAACTCTAACGTGAAATCTGTGCTGTTATACGCTAGCGAAACATGGTGTGTATCAGTGGAGAACACTCAACGGCTGCAGGTGTTCATTAACAGATGCCTGCGGTATATAATTCGGGCTTGGTGGCCTCACAACTGGATCTCAAACAACGAGCTCCATCGTCGTTGTCACCAGTGTTACGGAATATTTGCAACTATTCGAAAAACATAAAACCAACCGTAACACCAGAGGCCGATAGCAACAGAAATTCGAGATCCGAAGTGGGGCTGGGTCGGCCACACTCTACGTAGGGGCGGAAACGAAATCTGTAAACAAGCATTAGACTGGAACCCAGCGGGACATCGCAGCAGAGGCAGACCCAGAGGTTCTTGGCAGCGAGCAGGCTTGTAAAATGTCATCTGCATGTCATTTGACTAATTTGTTCATAACTTTCTTTAGAAGCCAAATTTATTCCATAATTTTAGATGTACTCATAACGCTTGAGTAGGCCTATATTTTTGTCCAAGGGTACATTGCTCTAAATATAACATCTGAGCCTGGGGAGTGAAAACTCTCCAAAATGTCACGTATCATTTGAAATAATGTCATTTGAATGACATTTTGTCTCCCACGCCCCAGATTACATATTTACAGCAATGTCTTGTAAGACAAAGTTGTAGGCACATTTAAGCGCTATAAGTTCGTCATACATCATGAATTGATAGCTACCTTCTGGAAAAAGTTCTGGAAAAATTATACAAACGAATGCAAATGACATTTTACAACACTGGCAGCGAGCGACCCAGAGGTTCTTGGCAGCGAGAAGTCGACCGAAATCTAACCTGGCAACAGGTTAAAGCGATAGCCGGGCAACGCTCAGGATGGAGATCTTTCAAGTCGGCCCTTTGCACCACCGGAGGTGTACAGGATACACAAAGTAAAGTAGATTAATCTGTTTTATAAATTACTTAGTACAAAATGTTGTCGGAGGTTACAATGTGCCCAATGAGGGTCAGAATGGGTCACTGTTTCAACTACATAGAAGGCTTGTAGAATAGATTTAATGGTTTAGCGTCATTTGGCCGAACGCCATTTGGCTGAATGCCGTTTGACCGAATAGTTAAAATACGTTTCCTTATTAATTGTACTACTCACGAGAAGTAAAAAGGGTTTGTAGTGTGAAGAAAGAAATGGGAAGTGATAAGTGAGATATCGAGTAGCAAGCAATACGAAGCAAGATTATCTCTGAATGAAGAATAAACAAAGAAGAAGGAAGAAGAAAGAATCAAGGAATAAGAAGGAAAAAAGATGTAGGGAGAAGGAAGAAGGAAGAAGGAAGAAGGAAGAAGGAAGAAGGAAGAAGGAAGAAGGAAGAAGGAAGAGGGAAGAAGGAAGAAGGAAGAAGGAAAAAGGAAAAAGGAAGAAGGAAGAGGGAAGAGGGAAGAAGTAAGAAGGAAGAAGGAAGAGAGAAGAAGGAAGAAGGAAGAAGGAAGAAGGAAGAAGGAAGAAGGAAGAAGGAAGAAGGACGAAGGAAGAAGGAAGAAGGAAGAAGGAAGAAGGAAGAAGGAAGAAGGAAGAAGGAAGATGGAAGAAGGAAGAAGGAAGAAGGAAGAAGGAAGAAGGAAGAAGGAAGAAGGAAGAAGGAAGAAGGACGAAGGAAGAAGGAAGAAGGAAGAAGGAAGAAGAAAGAATGAAGAAGGAAGAAGGAAGAAGCAAGAAGGAAGAAGGAGGAAGGAAACATGAAGAAAGAAGAAGGAAGAAAATAAAGAAAAAAGAAAGAAGGAAGAACGAAGAAGGAATAAGGTAGAAAGAAGAAGAAATAAGAAAGAAGAAAGAAAGAAGCAAGAAGAAAGAAGGAAAAAGAAGAAGTAAGAACGAGGAACGAAGGAGGAATATGGTAGAAGGAAGAAGGACGAAAGGTGAATGAAGAAGGAAGAAGGAAGAAGGAAGGAGGAAAAAGGAAGAATGAAGAAGTCACTTCTCATTACTCACTATTCAGGTCAATTTTTTTAACATTTCGGCCAAATGACGTTCGGCCAAGTGGCCTGACACGGATTTAATTTATCTAAGGTCAAGAATACTGAATAATAAAACATCTTTTTGAACAATTTTGTTATGCAATCTTCACTCTGTTGGTGAGGGCGCTGACCAATTCTCACCCCCAGACCCATTGTCACCCCCGACGACGTTAGGAAGAAACCATCGAAAAGTACACGATTAGTGACGTTAGAAGTCATGTAAGTAGTCATATTCCGCAAATAAATTAAAACTAGTTGTTTAAGCAAAATGTAGTGAACAGTATTTCAAATAAAGTAAATTTCAGACCATGGTGTTTTGTGTGATGCAAAAGCCTAGTATTATTCGTAAAGCACCGAAACTGGTTAATTGCAGTTAATTGGTTCACTACTATTTCAATCCAACGGATCTCAGGAAGATCTGCGATCGACAAACAATGGCAAATTCCGGTTTCAATCTCGTAGAAATCGAACACATGTATTAGACATGTTAATGCTGGACTAGAGAAACAACTGATTTCTGGCAGCTATTATTTGATTCATGATAGGTCCAAAACTAGAAACCATAAACAAATGAGAATCGATTTGGGTACAATAAAATTTAACTCACAATTCAGTGTTCTTCTTTACAATATTGGTCCACATATCAACTGGATTGGGTATAAAGCTGAGATAGGCTGGAGACTAAAGATTCATTCATTTAAATTGTGGAAATCCAATCTGCCTTGTCACTGACTTGACAGAAGGACCGTCACACGTATACTACATATTGTCTGTCAATTATGTTTGAATTGCGACGCAATGTTGGGAAAAACTCAAATTCTCAAACCTCATGCACGATTCAAATCAAGTGCGAGTCGAATCCCACCAGACTCTTGGCCTAGAGAATCGTTCATAGTTCGACTCACTGTTTACATCACCTTTCTGCGCTTGAAACAATGGATAATGAATCCATAGATAAACATAAAATACGATTCCATTGGGTTTTCGACGTTTTTCGGAGCAAACACATTTTTCGGCGAATGAGCGAAATTATGCGATTCTGCTTAGCTTAGCTTAGCTTATACTGACTGTACATATCAATGGTTGCTACTCCGTGATTAGTCAAAACTGGTGTAAGTGGTATAGTGGTTGGGATTTACCATTTATTCTCAAAGTGCGCGTTTCAGCAGCTCGCAAATATTGATCAATAACGGCGCCGATCGAGTCCTTACAGTCATTTGAGTAAGGGAGGGAATGTTAGTTTGTGTTTTGTTTGTTTGTTTTTATTAACGACATTTTACACTGCGACAATTCAATATTCCTCTTTCCCGATATAATTTTCGTACAATGGATTTCAATTTTTCTTCGACCTAGTGTTGTACACTTTCCATCCTGGATCGGAAAGATTCTCTTCGCTGTACTGCTGTTCGTCCAGGCAACTATCATCGCCACACGATCTCTTCCGATCTTGTTCGTCTAGCCTCGTTCGATTCACTTGTCCCAGTCGACAACCGCCTCTTTGCTGTGGTTCCGGACTGTGGGTCGATGTGTGCGTCGTCATCGTTAGATTTGTTGTCGCTTGAGTTGAGATCTGCCGCCTGCGGGGTAGCTTCTGCTGTATATCGTTGCAATTTTCGTCCACGTCTTTGCTCTGTCGTTTGACGGTGTTTGAAACTGCTCGTTTTTCTTGCTGATTCTCATATCCTCCGCTCGGTGTCACTTCAAGCTCTATCTGGTAAAAGGGCGAATGTCGCATGAGAGAATTCTCTTCGTCGACTTCCCCTCTTTTAAATAAAAGTGACAAGCAGAGGATTTCTTTGCAGTTTATCACCTCAGAATGCAAGTGCGCATTGTATTCTATCGTGCTGAGGTGATAAACCACAAAGAAATCAGCTGTTTGTCACTTTTATATAAAAGAGGGGAAGTCGGCGAAGAGAATCCTCTCTTGCGACATTCGCCCTTATTCCAGATAGAGCTTGTCTTGTTTAATTTGGCCTCGGAAAGTAACGAGTGTAGATTCATTTTCTATTACTATACGCGATGGTATTTGTACCTCCATCATCATTCGTATCACTCTGACACCGTTTGGTATCCCAGGGAAGAAGTTAGTAAAGACCGAGAATACCTCTGCATCTCCACAATTACCACGGGAAAGAAGTTATGTTAGTTGGGAAGGGTTTTTTTATTTATCATCAGACTAAGGCCGGAGTGGCCTGTGCTGCACATAAAAGACTTCTCCATTCAGCTCGATTCATGGCTGCACTTCGCCAACCACGCAGTCTGCGGAGGGTCCGCAAGTCGTCCTCCACCTGATCGATCCACCTTGCCCGCTGTGCACCTCGCCTTCTTGTTCCCGTCGGATCGTTGTCGAGAACCATTTTCACCGGATTACTGTCCGACATTCTGGCTACGTGCCCGGCCCACCGCAGTCTTCCGATTTTCGCGGTGTGAACGATGGATGGTTCTCCCAACAGCTGATGCAGCTCGTGGTTCATTCGCCTCCTCCACGTACCGTCCGCCATCTGCACCCCACCATAGATGGTACGCAACACTTTCCTTTCGAAAACTCCCAGTGCGCGTTGGTCCTCCACGAGCATCGTCCAGGTCTCGTGTCCGTAGAGAACTACCGGTCTTATAAGCGTTTTGTAGATAGTCAGTTTGATACGACGACGAACTCTATTCGATCGAAGCGTCTTGCGGAGTCCAAAGTACGTACGATTTCCAGCCACTATGCGTCTCCGAATTTCTCTGCTGGTATCGTTATCGGCGGTCACCAGTGAGCCCAAGTACACGAATTCTTCAACCACCTCGATTTCGTCACCACCGATAGAAACTCGTGGTGGGTGACTCACATTGACCTCTCTCTTGTGCCTCTTCCTATCATGTACTTTTGTCTTCGACGTGTTGATGACTAGTCCAATCCGTTAAGCTTCGCTTTTCAGTCTGATGTAGGCTTCCTCCATCCTCTCAAAGTTACGTGCCATGATATCAATGTCGTCGGCGAAACCAAATAACTGGACGGACATCGTGAAAATCGTACCACTCGTGTCAATCCCTGCCCTTCGTATTACTCCCTCCAAAGCGATGTTGAATAGCAGACACGAAAGACCATCACCTTGCCGTAATCCTCTACAGTTGGGAAGGGTTATCAGTAACATTGATCGTGATTCACCATGAAAAGTGATGTGACCTATGCAACTTCTATACAACTGTATTAGTATTTCCTTATCTTGTTTAATCGTTCATCCTTCGCGAGGATAAACAATCAATCGCTCAAAGTGAGCAATTCAAGACAAAATTTTCAAAACGACTTATCTGCTTTTGTAAACAAAGATTCAAACGACGATTTGACGAATCTGATAGCTCTCACACGCAAACCAACACCACCAATAGGTAGGTGAAGGTTTCCGCTACCAGTTGATGGTGTTGGTTTGCGTGGGAGAGCTATCAGATTCGTCAAATCGTCGTTTGAATCTTTGTTTACAAAAGCAGATAAGTCGTTTTGAAAATTTTGTCTTGAATTGTTCATTTTAATTTACTCACTCGCACAAAGCAGAACAAAACATACCGATGATCGCGCCATCGTTCTGTTCGTATTTATTTGCTCACTTGCACAAAACAGAATAAACCATACCGATAATAGCGCAATTGTTCTGCGAGCTGGAAGAAACACGATCGAACGCACACTAAAATTGCTTATTAATTTATGCAACTAAATATTTCGATTTTCGCGCGATCGTTCTGTGTGATAGAGGGAAAAGGTCGGACGTGCACTCAGTAGTCGAGAATTTTAAGAATTCAATACAATCTTTCAAATCTATATACATATGCCAAAATTTTACACAGATTATGGAAGGCTTTTATACAGAGCTACAGGGGTTAGACAAAAAGGTTGAGATAGGCAAAATTTTGTCGAAGTTCCAATCAGCATAACTTTGCGTAGAATGATCCGATTTTGATGAAACCGGAACCATCGGACGCGGAAACTTTTCTAGTATACTGTCTCCGTGCAAAACCTTAGATTGCCCCTTGGTCACCGGAGATGTTCCGGGTTTTCCGAGGGTATGTTAAACATGCATTTTTTCGTCTGCTTATCATTTTATGTGACGTTTACTGCTATCATGTTTTATATTTTTCCCAGAAACTAGAACTAATATGCTGACTAATGCTGGCTACAGATCGAAAATCCGTTAGGTATACACAGAGATATTGCTATTTTCGTGAAAACGGTACGGAATTGACCATACACTCTGAATAAATGTCACTTTCGCAGAACACCTGGAACCTGTTACAAATTGGCCAAAGAGTCTTACAGTCCTTAAAATATATCTTTGATAAAGATCCTATATTCATCGTCTTAGAAAAACATGAATTTTAACACCCATATATGCATGGTTCCAGATGGTGCCAAAACCGGTTCTTCCTGGAGGCCCTTGGAAACTGCTATAAGGGTGGCAGTGGACACTATCATTCTGGAAATGTTTCTGTAATCATTGTCTCGCAAAGCCATGAAGATAGATACTCATATTCGCATTATTCCGATCTGTTATCATTTCATCATGTTCCCGGAACCGTTTTTACGGAAATGACCATATCTCTGCGTAGTTTTGATGGATTCTCGATCTACAGCCACCATTCTTCGGCTTATTAGTTCTAGTTTT
The DNA here is from genome assembly GCF_024139115.2 of Armigeres subalbatus. Classification (NCBI taxonomy): domain Eukaryota; kingdom Metazoa; phylum Arthropoda; class Insecta; order Diptera; family Culicidae; genus Armigeres; species Armigeres subalbatus. The sequence continues at coordinate 19,839 of NW_026942500.1, forward strand.
TGGAGAAAGCATAAAACATGATAAAAGTAAACGTCACATAAAATGACAAGCAGTGGAAAAAATGCATCTTGAACATACCCTCGAAAAACCCGGAACATCTCCGGTGGCCAAGGGGCAATTTGAAGTTTCACAGGGGGACAGTATACTAGAAGAGTTTCCGCTTCTGATGGTCTTGGTTTTATCAAAATCGGATCATTGTACGCAAAGTTATGCTGATTTGAATTTCGACAAAATTTTACCTATCTCAACCTATCTCAACCTTTTTGTCTAACCCCTGTATACTAAAATCTGCACGGAAGAAATAAACTACCCAATAGTGAGTTTAATTCACCTAACCTCGAACATCCGTACGGGAAGCCAAAATTGAGTAAGTAGGGTCGAAGTAGTTTGCCTTTACTCCCATGTTAAAAAAGTACCCAACCGAAAATTTATTTACCCAAATGTAAGTTTAATTCACTCAATCTCGACCTCAGGTAATAAAACTCAAAATTGGCTTCCCGTATTGAACTGGCGTCGTTGGATTGTTTGGCTCTTTTGTTTTTGACAACAAATAAAAGAGTGGATGAAAGAGAAGAGAAAAAATAACTCAAAAGTAAGTTTAAAATTACTCAATTTTGGGTACTTTTTTTCTTCCGTGTCATCCGCTGCAATTTAAATCACGCAGTGCAGATTTAAGAGTCAAAATGTGACGTCAAGTCAAAAGTACCACAAAACCCTTTCCTAATGTATCATTGAGTTCATATCAATTGCAAAAAAATGTTAAGTTTCTAAATAGGAATAAAAATGAAATGGGTAGAATACGGCATTGGCAGGGTGCGACAGTTGTTGGCACCCTCAACGATATTTGCGTTTTCCAGCAAACATACACTATTTATGAACATAATTTTAATTCAATCACACAATCTCAGGTCTAAGCTTTCATTTGAATAAGTTGTTTGTGTAAAAGTAGCAAGATTTGATGTTTTAATCACCGAAACAAATTTGCACCTACGAAATCCTTTCCATTATTGCATTGCCAAAGAAAGCAGCGCAAGAAAAGCAAACTGTTACTTACTTTTTTGGATCGCCTGTTTCTCCTTTTTATTGCATATGACACGACAAATTAAGTACGTGAACTACTTTTTACACTTTATCACCACTTGATTATCACCAGAAAGAGCAAATTTATGCAATATTTGCTTTAGGTTTCACTAAATAAAATTGGGACTGTTCGTTTTCTTTGACAGCAGCACACTTCGGAATAGAGCGAGAGAATGTGTTTGTGAGCATATCAAACACACGCTTCAAAAAGGATACCACGCACAATTCTATGTGATTTTATTTTAGCAAAAATACGAACAAAATATCTGGCGATAGCATTTATTTAAAAAAAGTGTTACAAATACAATACAAATGCTTCTATTCAGATTTTTACGCAGACCATGAATTATATCAAAAGTGATAGCCACACCGTAACCCTTATGTGGCTGACAGGACCGTTGTCCTTTTGCAACTTCAATACTTTCCAAGCTCATCAAAAAAATCATAACCATTCCCGATCCTACATAGCGCATTTCAACCATAAATAATTGCCTACTTTTAGGGTATTATCTATTATTCAACTGTGAAATGTAGTGTAAGAATGGGGTGGCTCCAGCGGCTGGATAGGATGGTGCTGCCCATTATTCAACATATGAAGACTCACGAGGTGGAATATATTGTTAATCTACTATACTACCAGAACCGACGAGCTTCGTTTCACCTATAATTGATTAATTATATATTTTTTACATTATTTAAAAGACGGTTAAGTATTCGAAATTTGCAAATTTGGAATCCATTTTTTAGATTAATTTTCGATTAAAGCAGAAATGTGTACTTTATTTGTATGGGAGTTCCCCTTACAGAAGAGGAGGTGTCTAAGACCATCATAAAAATTTTCATCGTTCCCAAAAACCTCTAGGGGAAAAGCTGCTAAAATGAACAGGGGTGGTAAAATGAACAGTTGGCTATATTGAGATTAAAACACTAATTAGGCGTATGTTAACAATGCACAAGTTTTCTTCTAAATAACATAAGGTACCTGAGCTAATATTTTGGTTTTAAGACCGAACGAATAGCTATTACTATCCAAAATATCAAACGAAGCCGTGAAAATTGGGTCTGATGTAATATTCAACAGATTTTCCGTAAGCTTTAATTCTTAATAAATTCATCATAAAATTTGTTTTAACTACAGCGGCAAATAGGACAACCTTCTCAAAGATGTTGCAGGGTGAATCATAAAATGTTTGGTTTGCATCGTTATAGGAAGAGCTATTTATCACATGGCATGTATGCAGGTAAAATGTACACATGTATCAAACTTATACAAATTTATGATAAAAGTTGGGCAATTGTGAAGCGGAAGTTCAAGAAACAAATTATATCAAATAATCAAGATACAACTTTGTATATCTAAATTAAATTTCACAATTACTGATATTTAAAAACTTTTTTTCTTTCTTTATATTATTTTGATAATTGAGAGCTTTTCGAATGATATACCAGATTTTTCAAAAGGCTCTTGTAATCCTAATTGGATATATTTTCGGTGCTGGAGTTAAAAAAATGAAAAATGTTTCAAAAGGGGTTTAGAAACGATGTTCATTTCACCACCAGTGTTCATTTTACCTGCACTATTTTTGCACATACGAAATTTCTATGATTTTTATTTCGAAGAAAAACTATGTAAAACGATGTTTATTAGCGAAAACAATGTTCAGTGCAATAAGAATATGAGTTAAATTGTTGGTCTAAGTGGTAAAACTAGCAAGTTATTCTCGTTTTATGATTGAATTCAACGCAGGTCCTTAACGTGTTCATTTTACCACCTTTTCCCCTACATACAAATGTTCATGCCGTTTCCTAGTCTATAAGGGCAGACAGACAAAAAATCATACTTATGTGTAGAGATGTCGTAATATTTTGATTAATCGATTAGTAACTAATCGATTACTCTCGGTTCTTGACGATTATTGAATCGATTCATCGTTGAGTAGTAATCGATTCAAAATTGATCGATAATCACAACGATTGATCGATTATTCGAAATAATCGACATCTAAACGTTGTCGTGAAACCCCGATTAATCGATTATTAACTAATCGATTACTATCGATACTTGTCGATTATTGAATCGATAATTCGTTGGAAAGTAATCGATTCAAAATTAATCGATTATCACAACGATTAATCGATTTATCGAAGTAATCGATTAATTTACGACATTTCTACTTATGTGTATAGATTTTGTTTTACGTAGTTTACGTCGAGCGGTCGTGTCTTGTACACAATCAACATGATTTTTTTTAAAATGAAACAAACATATCATGTAAGGACCGCAAAGAGCAAGTTGTATATTTGAAACTGGTTGATAGACTTTTGCTTACGACTCTAAGGCATTACAAAAGACAAAAGATGTAATTCTTGGTAGCGGACAAAAAGCATATAAGTTCCTTTCTCCAAAATGGCCAACATTATTCAAATAGGTTGAAAATGGTAAAAGTTATGAAAATGTCAATATCTGGGTACACGGGTACCCTATCTGCCATTCACGTCTGTTTTTTGTTGGCCGCATACTGGTTAAATTGGTTTTACAATGTGTTTAAATGCTTTTGCCTATCTTTCTACATGACATAAAATTGATGCCAAGGCTAAAAATTCATGTTTTGCTTTAAACCAGTTTTGATAAACAATAAAGTTTGTTCCAAAATTGAGTGAAGCGAGATGAGCGTGCGGCCGATTAATATGAATGAATTTTACTACTGGAGGATATAAACAACCAGCATTTGGCACCAATACATTACCAGTTTTCCACTTCCATGTCTAGTTGCTAAAGGGAGCAAACTCATTGCTGATAATAGAAATTGCTATGCCAATAGAAGAAATGTTGACCTGTTACTTTATATTAAATTTACTGAGTTTGTGGTAAAAGCTGTTATATTTAGTGAACACCAATCATCAAAGAAAGAGCATACAAATGTATACCAGTTGAACTGTACCTGTGTTTTAGTGTAATTATTCATTATTTTTATCATTCAATTTGGCGAATGTCTTAGACTGCCAAGAATAGGTATTTTCCCCTATGAAAATTTCCAAGGTAATTTTCTCAGCGTGATCAAAATGTTACATATGCCGATTTGAAAAACTATCCGAGAATTGAATAAAAACTGTAAAAATGGGGAAAAGGAACATCCTCACCGGTTATCTGCTAATCCATTCCAAGAGTTTCGGCTGATCAGGAAAAAAAAGAAACTTCCTCTCTAATGGCTTAACACCAGCGGAAAGCCATCTGAATATTTAAAACCGTCGGATAAACGTCAACCGGCAAAAAATCACGTTCCCCCGTTAACTCGCCGGACAATCCCACTCGCGTTCTCGACAGAACTAAAACCATACTGAACCAGCAAGATCCAATCCCCACGCACTCCACGGAAGCTTTCCGGCGAAATCCGTAATTCAAATCGAAAAAAAAATGCTGTCGAAATATTAAACACAACCGAGCGCGCGCAAGACCTACTTCGATTCTCAATGAGCGAAACGATGCGATTCTGCGTGAAAAATTCAAGCGCGATGCTGTTCCTGCCGAATCGCAAGCGAGTCAGCTCGCGCAGATGGCCTTACTGATTGGGATTTGAGCATAATTCTTCCAACCATTTTTGGCTGCAGCAAGATAATTAACAAATAAAATTTGTTAACAAAAATATGACCAAAATCACGTATTGAATTTGCCTTTTATGTATGTCGATTCTCCACGGTACTGGCGCACATCACAACCAAACTTTGTGGCTATTTATAGAAAAACATCACAGTCAAAGATGTACTCAAACTTACGAGTTTGCAGAGAAACGAGTTTATTTGAAGCGTAAATCGCGTAATCGAAGCTGTCACTCTGGTTATAGCGATGAACAGAAAACTAGTAGCAGCATTTGATTTATAAATTGGAAACTTTGGCCTATTCATTCCGATAACATTGCGCTAAATTTAATGCGTGAAAGTCGACTTAACGCTAACCTAATTACTTTGTATGGAAAAATTTAAAAAATTAATTACACATTTTTCTTGAACAAATATTTCTTTAAAAACATGTAGCAAGGTGTTTGTTAAATTTAACTTTTGATTCAGCCATATTTAATATTTAAACTCCGAGCGTGCAGCTCTAAGCATGCTCAAAGCAGGTAATCAGGCCTTATTCAATCATCACTTAGAGATTGGCAAACACTTTCAACCCACTCACTTGAGGTGTCACTTATTCTAACTTGGGTAACAAAATTACTTGATTGTCTGCTATTGCTGAATTGAACTTACAGAAGCTGGTTGAAAATCCAACCTTTTCATCATCAGTCCACCATAACAGCAACACCCGGAAGAAAAAAAATACCAAGAAAAGAACCCGTAGGAAGTAATTACTGCCAATTCACGGCAA
>NW_026942501.1:0-343 GCF_024139115.2 Armigeres subalbatus
CTTGAATTATCAATAATTGACTAAATAAAATTGAACTTACTTGGATACTGAAAGTCAATAAAGCATTTGCACATTCCAAAAATGCTCACAGAGTTTCAAATTGTGATTAGAAGGTCTTACTCGTTGGTTGCAAAAATTTCATGTAAGGAGAGCTGTCTATTTGTATTCTGTTCTATTCAGCGCCATAGTCGATTTTGAAGATTTGAAAAAATAACTACCAAACAAATTAGTTTGGTGATTTGTGGAATTTCAACTCCCTCCGTAGCTACACCACTGACTAATGTTAATTACTATTTATTAAATCGGTGGTGGCTTCGCTTGGAGACGTGGATTAATTTATATT